>NC_045744.1:22465169-22765169 GCF_008692095.1 Etheostoma spectabile
ATTGTAAGTACTATACGTTGCACCACAATATTGTAAAACTTCAATTGTAAATTGACAAGTAGAGTATTGGACATGCTGATGCGTACCCTACTATGAAGTGCTGTGTGATTACGTATTGAAACCTACGAAGGCCGAATTAGATCTTACAGTTCCTCTTTGCAATGTACCCACAGATGCACGGACAACTCTCACTGGATTACTTAGACACTGACGAAAACGTGATAACCCTGACACAAGGTCAGAAGTTATAAGGAGCGTCTTTATTATTATGCACGTTTATTTAGGATGGACCAACACATTCTCATTGGAACAACTTGTAAAATATGGACGCTTGGTCAGGTGCCTTTGTCGTTGTCATTGACGCTAAAAGTGTCCTTTAGCGTCATAGAGCATGCACTTGGTCGGGACTATTGGCGTCCCTTTTGATGCTGTTAGGTTAAGGAAAACTTTGTGGGTGGGCTTACGGTTCCGTGACACGCGGGAATAACGGGACGGTTAACCCTCTATTGCATGTTGTTGCCATATGGCAACAAATTCTTTTTCTTAGTGTTTTTCACAATAAACCATGTAAAATGCATTGTTTTTTGTTTAATTGTGTAAATAGGTCTTTTATTTTGAAGTTGTACCCATTTGATGACTTCACATACCCCCAGAATCCTGTCCCCCCCTCCCTTTTTCTGGACATGTGCCACACTAAGGCTCACGCTCCAGGATGAGCCAAAATGTCGTTGTTTTTCTCAATTTTAGAAGCATTTCTTTGAAGAAAAAAAAATTCAACTGTTATCTGGAATAAGTCAACTTTAATTTTTCATCATTTAAACCAGTTAAAATTTTGTATTTTTTCTGTAAAAGGCTCAAATTAATTTGTTGCCATATGGCAACATTATGCAAATATTGACGTGAAATGTGTACATTTTGCCTAATGGGCTCAATTGAATTACTATAACTTTAGGCTACTCTAACACTATGTTTGCAATTAATTATAGTATTTTCAAAGAAAAACATAAAATGTATATATATTATGTTATTTCAGCCATTTTGTAATTAATATATTTTCTAAATTATTAATTACACACTAATGTAAATGAATTGCTCACCAATAAAAATGAGTTATTCCAAAGGAAATCATGTTGGCGCACTCAAATTATCGGTGTGTCCAATGACATTTATAGTCAATATACCCTTCTGGTTTAAATAAGGAGTTCCTAAAGGAAGATTATGTATCAGAAATATGTTTTCAGTGGCCATATAGTTCAGTAATTGTAAGTTTAGTCAGTGTGTTGTACTTATTTTGCCCCTAATCAAGTACATTGTATCCGTGTGTCTTCTTTCAGGTGTACATGACAGACTTATTACAGGGTTATTATTAATTATCAAAAACTACAATTAAAACTAAACTAATTTGACTGTAAACACATTGGGCTATACATGTAGATACATATAAGTTGAATTTGTTTGGTAATTATTTCAATAAAAGCATGTTTTTAAAGAAATAATGGACTTTTTAGAACTTTCCACGAATGCGCGTTGTTGCCATATGGCAACAAATTACCAACTACCCCCCCTTCAATTTAAAAAAAAAAAATTCTTTGCAATTGCATTATTTAAGCATCCTGGAGTAATAAAAACACATCAAGACATTTTTACCATGTTTAAAAAATAATTCATGCAATAGAGGGTTGGGACACACGTGGGACACAAACCCCACTCTCCGGCTTGAATCCCTGTGTTTGACCCATCCCCGCCCCGACCAATCTCCCTATGAGGAATTTCTTCCTGACATACTGGTCGTTAAACCCCGTCTAGATGCTGCTCTCCTGCGTTCTACACAGACACTGAAGGCATCACACGCAGACAGCCACTGTCCAAACATCCGTGTTTTACGCGTTCGGAGTGAGAACGGGTGTTCGAAAAGTCACTGAGTCTACAAACATGTGCATCGTGTCTGTTTTTTACAATTCAGGAGGCTCAGAGTGAGTACGGATTTTGAAAATATGTATCTGTATTCGGCCTCACATTCAAACTCCACTCTTTCATCCGCTGTTTCTTGTCAGCTGGGAAGAACTGTCCCTCATGTTTACCACAAAATAGAATAAAACTGACACGCCATCACTCAACATAATAAGGGCAGAATGATTCCTCTCACTTCTCAACCTACTCTGAACTCCATATACTTAGTTTTTTTTACACAGTGTGTACGTGATTCTCCCAAAGCCATTTTTAACAAATATCTTAGAATAACGCCTAGACATTATGCAGTGTGAAGAGCAGGTACCCACAGTCCTCATAAATCCACCGGAGTTTAGAATTTCAACACAAAGATAGCAGAAAGTGATGGGACATCTGGCAGAATTTCCAGTGGCACCTGAAGAATCCCAGAAACAAAACATTGCTGATACAGACTAGAAGACTGACGACTTTTGTATCCTTTTGCACTTTTTGCAAAATATGTCATCACGTCATTTTTGGCTCATGTACCGTCTCTCAGGGACACTAAACACAAAAATGAGTGCCCTAGCTTCTGTCTTGTCAACAGTATTCAATCGATCACCCAGTGTAATTTACTTTTCCAAGACGTTTACACTGTACAGAGCAACTGAAATATACTGACAGTCTTCCCTATAAATTAAGGAGGCTATTCTAAACCACTGTCAGTACTGTAGGTATACTTCACATTGACAGGTAAAGCACAAGCAAAATAAATTCGACTTGACAAAGGAAAATCAAATGTGAAAACAGAAGAACTGTTGGAGAGCTGCCACAAAGAATATTGCAATGTTTTCCGAAGAATCCGCATTCCTCTTCAGGTCATGAAAGAAATGTTTGTGCTCTGCTGCCCCTTACACCCTCACACATGACAGGCTGCCATGAATCAGTGCTCCCTGAAACAAGAGAAGTCAAAAATGCCTCTCGGGAATGGCTTCTCTGTGTGTGGTGTGTGTGTGTGTGTGTGTGTGTGTGTGTGTGTGTGTGTGTGTGTGTGTGTGTGTGTGTGTGTGTGGTGTGTGTGTGTGTGTGTTCTCCAGAGAGCCTTTAGCCCAGTCAGGCACATAACCTAAAACCATTGTTAAAGGAATATGCATGTGGAGCAGTACTACAGAGTGGATAACCTACTTGCAGACCTCTATGCCCTGAAACGATTATGGCTCACAGCAAGTATTTTGTATTATGACATACTCAAAATATCAAGTGTATCTTGTATATTCTCACATATCTGAAGATCTGTGAAGATCAGACGATGTATTGACGTGGTAAGTTGTAGCATCCTGACATGTAAAAAGTGGGTTTAAATCTGCAGTGTTTTGCTTGTTTTGACTGATGCCTGCATGTCATTGGCTGGCACCGCTGACCAATGCCATTACATGCGCCCCAGTGTGTGCTATATTGACTGAGAAACCAAGTGTTCCTTGCTCGCACGGCAGTGGCAGCTACGTGTGCCTACGTGTACCAGGATGCATTGCGAACGCGAGGCCACTTCACCCAGCTCTCTTTGCTTTTTAAGTAAACAAAATTAATCACAAAATGTCAAGACGGAAATACAACCTTCTAAATTTAAGTTAGAGAGTAGACTTTTGTCAATGAAGTTAAAAGACTGTGGAATTTGCAGCAAGATGCAAGAGACAATTTCTCACGTTGAGCACACGAATGCGTGGCCCGTTTATTCAACACGGAAAAACCATAAAAACAGAATTATGAATGCCAACCGCCATAACGTCCCACGCATTCCCAACATTTAAAGGGGCCGTGTTCCCCAGACAGTTAGCATTACCTGCGGTGGCTAAGGGTAGTAAATTACATGTCTAATCAAAGGAATTATGTATGTCAAGACCACTTAAATACTGCAAATGCCTCACGCAAATGGGAAGCGCTTGATGAGCCACCCAGAGGCTGATCGATCCTGCAGAGCAGCCTGATGGACACTGATGGAGCGTCCATGTACCGCACGTGAGAAATGCCACTTGGAATAAGCTGCTTGGAATTTTTTACGGTTAAACCTCTCAGCCAAATGGACAGGTGTCTCCCGTATTAATCCGTGCACCACTTAACACTCACTAGCTCATGAGTGACCCTGGCAATCACACATCAGAGGCGACACCCGGGGAGGAGCAGAGTAGTATTTTTCCAAACTTTCCCTTATACTGAGTGTTTTAACCAGGAAACTATGATGAAACATTAAATCATGACATCTGTAAGAAATACTGGCATTCAACCAACATAATAAACACAGTTGTGTTATTCATGACAACTGTTATCAAATACTTTATCGTGGTTTATAACTTTATTCAATAGTTTGCAATGGAAAGGTGCAAACACCTGTAGCTTTCTATTTCTATTAATTTCAAGAGATTATTTAAAATGAATATATTAAAGGGATGCAAAAAGGATTTGAAGTGATAGTATTGTATAATGACTGTATGGTTTCTTGGCCTCTGTGTACTAATATATCTGTATACTAAGTCTAGTATGGATGTGTTATTTAATCTGCTATAGATAGAGGGTATAGAAAGAAGAAGACAGGGAAGAAAAGAAACAAAAACAGTGTAAATGTGTGGAGGTATGTATGTATGTATGTATGCATCTGTTTCTATGATGTATAAATAAGTGAAGCATAAGATTTTGTATTTATTTACTGTATGTTTTTGAAGATGGGAATTTTTTGTTTGAATGACTTTCATTCATTTTCATTCATTCATGACCTTTTCTGTCTGTCATTTTAATTATATGTACTTTATGTATGCATGGATGTATGTATATACTGTATATATTTCTATTTTTATGTTTTACATGTTCAAATAAACTAATCAACTAAACTAACTAAAGTGTATAGCTTTCTATTGTGTTTTAAATTCCCAATTGTGAGTTTACTGTAGTGTTAATGTAGTAAAGATTTATCTGACCGTGGTATAGATAGGACCAGCAATTTAAAAGGTCTAGAAACTCTAGAAACTATCTCATGAAATGATTTTAACTTTAGAAAAGGAACACTTTTAGTAAAGCAACTAAATAACATTTTTAAAATTCTGTGTTGACGTAAATACATACTAAATTTTATTTATTTTAACATATGTTAAGGCAAATCCCTGTGTGTAACAGCAGACGTTTGTGTGTGTGTGTGTGTGTGTGTGTGTGTGTGTGTGTGTGTGTGTGTGTGTGTGTGTGTGTGTGTGTGTGTGTGTGTGTGTGTGTGTGTGTTTATTGAGGCCCAGTTCCACTGCACTGATATTTAAAGACCCACACAGCGCCACAGTGATTCAGGCTCAGCAGCCAGACAGGCAAATTGTAACTTTTACCTAAGACTGTGTGTGTGTGTGTGTGTGTGTGTGTGTGTGTGTGTGTGTGTGTGTGTGTGTGTGTGTGTGTGTGTGTGTGTGTGTGTGAGAGAGAGACTGGGAAGAGGTGTCTAATTGGGCATCAAAAAGCCATCGTGTTTTCACTGCTCTACACTGGCATTACGGACTAAAATAAATAATCTATATTACAGAGGACAAGTATATTACAACACCACCCACTGCCACATCCAGAAGTTCTCTGATGACACAGCTGTTGTTGGTTGTGTCTCTGAGGGGAACGATCTGGAATACAGGTCGGTTATCAAGGACTTTGTCAGCTGGTGTGAGCTCAACCAGCTTCAGCTTAACACCAGCAAGACAAAGGAGATGATAGTCGACTTCAGAAGGAAAACATCCCCTTTCTCACCAGTGAGCATCCAGGGATTGGACATTGATGTAGTGGAGAGCTACAAATTCCTGGGTGTTCACCTAAACAATAAACTGAACTGGACTGATAACACCCAAGCACTCTACAAGAAGGGCCAGAGTCGCCTCCATCTGCTGAGGAGACTCAGGTCCTTTGGAGTGTGTAGGACTCTCCTCAGGACCTTCTATGACTCTGTGGTGGCCTCTGCCATCCTCTACGCTGTGGTCTGCTGGAGGGGGGGCAGCTCGGACCGGGACAGGAGCAGACTCAATAGACTGATCAGGAGAGCGAGCTCTGTCCTGGACTGTCCTCTGGACCCCATAGAGAAAGTAGGGGAGAGGAGGATGTTAGTCAAGCTGACATCCATCATGGACAACACCTCTCACCCCCTACATGACACTGTGGGGTCCCTGAGCAGCTCCTTCAGCAGCAGACTGATACACCCCCGGTGCAAGAAGGAGAGGTACCGCAGGTCCTTCATCCCGGCCGCTGTCAGACTCTACAACGCCTGCACTACCTGATAGTGTTGTAGTTTCTGTTCCTGTTTTTCTCCCATCTACATCACACACTTTCTGTTTATCTTTAACATTGGTATTTATATTATTTTATTACAAGTACTTACTTTTCAATATTTATGGTCTCAGGTTAATATAATTTAAATTATGCTACCGACTCTTGCTTCTTTGCTCTAATTACACATTCAACTTAATTTTTAACGTCACTTACACCGCAATATTGTTTCTCTTATCATGGCAACTGCACTTTAAAATTCCTTTTGTTTGACGGCATTTTACTTACTCAGTCTACCATATTTTCATTGTCTATTTCTTGCCTGTATTTCTTGCCTTGTATTTCTTTCGTGCTTACTTGTTTGTGTGTTATTGTTTTGTTTTTTGTTTTTTGCTGTTGCTGCTATGCTGCTACTTGTAACGACAGAATTTCCCCGTCGTGGGATAAATAAAGTATAATCTAATCTAATCTAATCTAATCTAATCTATATCAAATCAAAAAACGGAAAACACCTGTGAAAAAAATTACTTTACATAAACCAGTATATTAGCCCCTATTTCTACGGACGTTTCTAACAGTGTAGAAAGACACCGTCCAACTCCAATGGGAAGCTTAGCTCTGTCTGAGGTGCCAACAGGGAGGAGGGATGGATGGAAAGAGCCAAGGCGTAGACCGAGACCCTGTTGCAGGAATCTGGGCCACTGTGCTTCCAGCGCTGCTGACACGCTGTCTCTCCCAGTGGAGGTCACCGGCTAACTCCTGGGCTCGTGAGATGTGTGATCAGTAGAGGGTCATTCTTTTTTGTAAGAAATCAAACGACCTATTTGTGCATAGCATAACATTAGAGAGATAGTATCACTGTCTTACAAATACAGTCATTGATAATTACTCTAAGCTGAGAAAATGTCAGTGTTTGCAAAACATTTCATCCAAAAGGCCAAAAAACTAATTGAAACAAAGTACAATATGCATTATAGTATGCGTGTGTGTGTGTGTTAGTGTGTGTGTTAGTATGTGTGTGTGTGTTTCAGTATGTGTGTGTGTGGAGATGTGGGTGTGTGTGTGTGTTTTAGTATGTATGTTTGTATGTGTGTCTGTGTTTTAGCGTGTGTGTGTTTTAGTATGTTTGTGTGTTAGGATGTGTGTGTGTGTGTTTTGGTATGAATGTGTGTGTGTGTCAGTATGTGTGTTGGTCAGTGTGTGTCTGTGTTTTAGTGTGTGTGTGTTTTACTATGTGTGTGTGTTTTAGTATGTTTGTGTGTTAGGATGTGTGTGTGTGTTTTGGTATGAATGTGTGTGTGTGTCAGTATGTGTGTTGGTCAGTGTGTGTGTGTGTGTGTGTGTGTGTGTGTGTGTGTTGTAGTATGTTTCTGTGTTAGTATGTGTGTGTTTTATTGTGTGTGTGTGTGTGTGTGTTAGTATGCGTGTGTGTCAGTATGTTTGTGTGTGTTTGATTGTGGAGAGGTGTCTAATTGGGCATCAAAAAGCCATGGTGTTTGCACTGCCATTGCATTCAACACTAGTAAACTGCTCTACACTGGCAATGCAGACTAAAATAATAATCTGTAAAAGTGTTCATAAGATAAAATGACAGAAGCCAGCGTGGGCTTGACATTTTCATATTCACTGCTCTCTTTCCGGGACTGATGAAAGACTCTGCATCTCTACCTTTCAACACCAAGTGTCTGTCTCTTTTTGTTTCGTTTGTTTTTCTACAGAAGACCGGAGGAAGCTCCTCAACATGAATGTGACATTTTCAACACTTACAAACTACAAACATGGAATCAATGTTCACGGCACCTCTGCTGATGGAACCCATGTGATCCCTGAAAGGATGCTGATGCTCTACATGATTTGTTATTCATGTGAAATATTGTTAGCCAATATTAATAAGGTGCATACATTCACCATGCCTGAGTAGTGAATATGTAAATACGATGAAATGGGGAAAAAACAACAACTTTGCACAACAGCCAACCAGGTACTTCAATGGGTGAAGATATAATGGAAAGTAGCCTGCGCAGGCCCAAATCTAAGACAGTGTATCATAGGCATGGCAGTGACAAAGAACAAAGAAATAGAAAACTCCAGCGCTCACAGATCAATTATTATCAATCAGTTATTAATGTGGGTGAAAAAGAAAAAAACGCTTAGAAGCCGCCAGCGTAATCAAAACCAGCAGACAAGGGAATGAACCTACACAGGTGAGGTTCAAACATCAATCAGCATAAAGGATGTATAATAGAAATAACAGGATCCATACGCAGATGTACCACCCAGAAATAGCCTCTCCTGCTAAAGGAGGAGCAGGGTTGGGTATCGTTTTCTGGGGGGGGGGTTCGATATCGGTGGAAAAACAATACTTTAAATCGATAGGTAAAAAAATAAATAAAATAAAAACCCTAACCTGTCACAAACCCTGACTGTAAACCTTCTTTAATACACCAATACATAACACTGTCATACTTTGTCAATCCATATCAGACATGTGCAAACGTGGGTTCAACCTGGAAAAAAATTCAATCTTCATACATTACATTTTAAAAATGACGATAAAAACAACTGAGCCAAAGTAGATGGAGAGAGGAGAGCATGTAGAGGGAAAGACAGGGAAGGGGGGGAGGGAGAGACGGCAGGTGCAAATCCCAGAACCCAGGAGTCATCAATCTTCCACTGAGGTGGAACAAGACGAGCTGCCCCAGTTGGAGCTACCCAGAAACTCTCCACATTGCCAATGTATTACTCTCGCTCATTTCCATTTATCACCAGCCTTTCCTTCACCATGGCGAGAGGAATTTGACAGGAGACAATGTTTTTTTCCACATTCATTGAGTGGCAGCCTTGATTTGAAAAAAATGCAATCTGCACTGTAGCCTTGAAAGCTCATCACATTTGGAAAGGCCAAAACACGTCCTTTATAAATTCAGTATTTTTTTCGACTCTTTGGTATAACCTGCGTTTTTTTTTTTTCACTGTTATTTGAACATATTCCACGTATTTATTGCTTTATGCACCACATTGACTGCTGCAGTAGAAGACCGCCCTGGGCTGTGCAGGGCGTTGGTCGGGGGGGATGGATGGGTCATAAAATCCAGGGCTTTGAGCAGGGGAGCAGAGGTTGTGTCCCTACAAACTGGTGTTTGTGTCCCAGGAATACTCCTTTAACCCTCATGTTGTCCTCGGGTCAAACTGACCCGTTTTCCTATATCAGTGTTCTTTTTAATTCCCCAAAATAACAGGATTGATTCCACACAACGATCTTTGGCAAGTACAAATCTCTACTTTCATTCATTTAACAATTTCATTTGAAAAAACAAATTGAAGTGTTTCTGAAATAGTATTGAGTAAAAGTTGACATATTCCAGTCTGATTATCCATCAACATCCATTCCTTTAATGTTAGTCTAAATAGTTCCTAACTTCTGCTTTTCTAACTCAAACATTAGGTGTAATTTTCTAAAAATTAGGTTTATTGACCGTAATTTCCCAAAATAACTATAAAACTAAAGTTAATAAGTTAGTGTAACGTAGTGTTGAAAATGTCAAAAAAAGTGTCAAAAATAAAAAAGATTGGTTGAAAAAAGGGCCAAAGACGTAAGAAAACGTTAAAAACATCCAAAAAAAGTGTTGATTTTCAAATTTTGACGGAAAGACAGCACAAGGGTTAAACGCCGCCGTTCAAACGCTGTTATGAGGAACATTCCAGTGGCCCCCTCCATGATGGTTTGTTTTTGTTATGTGGCGCTAAAGTCAAGTGATGTTGCCGCGCTTACCCCTCCTACCTGTTCCTTTGGCCACTTGGCCAGTGTGAATGTAAATGACAAAACCAGTTTTGGGGGAGAATAGTTAGTAAAACTGTTTAAAAATGGACCTATGACTACGTTCCTGTAACTACTAGGCCGGAAAGACGCTATTGTAGTTGTAAAAACACTAGATACAAGTATTAGTATTATAGTATTATAGGTGTCCTTTACAGGTGTGCTATGTCCTTAAGAAGAACGACTTCAGCCTGTTTTGGGGCATTTTTACATTGTTGTATTGGTACTTTTTTCTGTATTGGTACTTTTACTGTACTTAACTGAATACTTCTATCACTGCTGTGGACATGATTGATAGATAGATAGATAGATAGATAGATAGATAGATATTTATTGATCCCAAAAAAAGGGGAAATTATGGTGTTACATGGACATGTCCCCTGCTGCTACCACATGACACAGTCCGAGACCCTAATTAGACCCTTAATCAGTTGTTTCCCATGAAACATTTCTGTATTTACTGCTTAAGTTGTGTTTCATTAATGTGTGTTCTACTTAGAAGTGTGCTCTCTGTAGCCATGACTGGAGCCCGACCAACCAGCAGAGCTTCAGAAGACACATATAGGATTTGACTGTGTCCTCGGACAGAGGAACAACATTAATTCCATTATGAATGACCACATCTGTGTTCCCCTGTTGCTGCGGGCAAACACCACTGAATTAGCAGCAACATCACAGCTGTTTACATCTGGCTGGTCCACTGGGGCACAAACAAGCACTGACCAGGATCTCTACATGAAAAATGTATAATGTCGATAGATAGAGTATTGCACTTTGTTGTTGCTATGAACGTTATGGAAGAGGTACCATTTTTTATCAGACTGTCTCAGTGGAAAGGTCATTAGCACCATTCATCTCATGTTTACACCTTCACACCATTGAGTAATTTGCTTTAGCACAGATCTTATTCCACATGTGTGATAATGAGCTTGGGAACAGGGTAAGACTGCAGGGAGTTAGACATTTCAAGAGCAGTTTTGAGCCACAGCTGAAATGTTTCTGGTCATTGCACCATGACTTTCTCACCAGGATCCACACTACCCTGAGGTTGCAGTTGCAGCAAGCACGAAGCCCAGAGTAAAACCAGGGCAGCTATCTTTTCTTCTTCACCTTTTAAATGTGATTCATCCATTGCTGGCTTTTAAATATGACACATAACTGCCACATTATTATTTTGTTTGCATTTGTGCAAGTGCTGCAGCCACGACCCGTAAAACACGGATGCCATTCATCACTGTAACAATTTATTTGCTATCGTGCTCCCACTGTGAGCGTGGGTTAGCTTAGAACAAGTGCCTTTGTGACCTTATTAATGGTAGTTTGACAACATATTTACCAGCTTTTTACATTTCTTTCAATATTTTTTTTTTTTTAAACTAACCTGTACAACAAGTCCTCCTTAGCATTGGGCTGATATAATGAAATTATTGTTGGGTCTTTGTAAATTATAGAGTGTGGTCTAGATCTACTCTATCTGTAAAGTGTCTTGAGATAACTCTTGTTATGATTTGATACTATAAATAAAATGGAATTGAATCAAATTAATGCCCATGGTTTTCAAATAACACGGTCACCAATCACTAATGGCATGCACTCATACATGCTGACAGAAATTACTATGCATTTGGTATTCATTATGTCTATTTTAGAACACAAGCATCTGTGAACACCATCATCTATACTGGGACCAGAATCTTCAATTCCAACAGGTTGATCTAATGTAGGAGGTTAGTAAATCCTCAGATACTAAAATCCTCCACCTAAGACTAAGACCCAGGTGCTATTGGATATCAGGGCAGAGACACTTGATATGATCTACACCGTACAGGGAGACAGTCTTCATATATAGCTAAGAGGAAAATCAGTCATGCATTTTCCCATGTCCAACATCACACTCCAGTTCTGTTATTTCATTTAGTACAAGTAGACTGTTCAGGCAAGACGCAGGGCTGTTGTACTTGAGACTCAAGTCCTACAGTACGACATCCCTGCAAGACACTTTTATGTTGTCTCGGACTCGTTGCTGACTCATTGGTATTTGGACTCGGACTCGTCTCGGACTCGGCATTGAACTCGTCAAATATTCTAGTTGGTCTCGACCGAGTCCAGCTCTGCATGCTTTTGTTCTGGAGTAACGTCCTCCATCAAAACAAAACCGTTGATTAAGCGCGTTGTTCAGGAACAGGTTTTAGTTTGATACCGCTGACTTTGTCACCTGTTCCTGTACGATACTTTTTTCGATACCGATTTTATAAAATCCATATGAACCAAAAACGAGATAACAACATTACACAATACGTTACAAATCTTTTTATTTATTTTGTGGTTCCTACGACACAAGCGCTGTCTCTGTGTGTAACGTAGATTTTTGTCCTGCATCTACAATGTGTAACCTAAACCCTAACCCTCCGAACCAGCCTCCAACTCATTCACTGTGTCCTTTGTTGTATCCTCCGATTTTTACTTCTGTCCATCCTTTTCATTGAGCCATATCCATAACTCCACTTCATTAACATCCAAAAATATTTTCCTCTTCACACAATGGCAATATTACAATGACTCTGAAAGTTACCATGTTTCTGTGAGTAGACTATAATTGCTCATTTGAAAAAGGTGCAATGCAACTCTTCGAGTAACATAATGTACACAAATAATTACATAATCAGGTGTCAATATATTGCATTGCATTCAGAGAAGCTTCACCTTTCATTTTCCCAGAGTACAGCTACCACATGTATGCAATGTAAATTAATAAAGAAAAGGGTTATTCCATTATTGTAGAGAAGTTTGTGTTACATCACTGGGAAATGTAAATGATGCATTTAAATTAAATGTAAATGACGTACTGTACAAGCTGAGATATGTATCTGGAATTTTGTGAGTGTTACATTTCCCCCTCACATCTCACAGTCAAGTTATAAAAAAAAAAAACAGTCAACTTCAAGCAATTGTTGTTTTAAGGGGGGGGTGATAAAACTTAATGTGTAAATGTATCTTTCATGTGTTAACCAACCAATCTGCCACACTAAAGTCCTGACTTCTCCTGTCCACTAACCCTATTAACCAGCCCTGCAGCCGGCTGAATGGATGCTGAACCTCCTGACGGTTCAAGCGTCCCATCATAAAATCATGAACTGATCAAAGGGCTTAAACCACGGACATGGTCTTCCACCGAGTGCACAGGCTGTCCTGCTTAGGAATGCACAACATGTCCCAATGGCAGCTCCTCTTCTTCAGCTGTCACTTCT
The DNA here is from genome assembly GCF_008692095.1 of Etheostoma spectabile. NCBI lineage: Eukaryota > Metazoa > Chordata > Actinopteri > Perciformes > Percidae > Etheostoma > Etheostoma spectabile. Next base: position 22,478,442 of record NC_045744.1, read on the forward strand.
TTAATTGATTTAAGAGAGCCTATAGAGGCTCCCCGACCCCACACTGGCTTACTGTCCCACCTCTCCCGTTAAATACTTTGGGAATATCCTCGATACTTGGCAACATATGAATGTTAATCCATCATTAAGAGACGGACAAGTACCTCAGAGACTTCGTTTGAGAACTCGAGTGTAGAGTCAGTGCTCTTGTGTTCGTTTTCTGATCAACAAGCGTGTTAGGAGTGAAAAGCAGAGCAGTTACCTCATACAAGCCTCTCTGTGTCCCTCCGAGCTGCTGCCGAGTAGACTAAGTCCACACATTTCCTGTGACTCTCCGTGGCGATATGTCTCCCCTTTAGTTTACCCTGTTGAACTAAAAGCCTGCTCCATCTGCCCTTCTCCCTCTCTTCCTTCGACTCTCTTCTCTGTGTATCCTCTCAGCTCTCTTTATCTTTCTCCCTCTAAGTCCCTCCCTCTCTCATCCTCTCTCTCATACATCCCTTGACCCCCCCCCCCCTCTCTCTTCTCTCTCTTTTAGTACTTTCATCCAATCCTCTCTCCATTCTGTCTACTTATCATTCACTCTCTAGGTTTGTCTCTAAAATGTAAATTTGCCTAATTGGCAGAACCTTAATTAAGTGCTGTGTTGCAAAATCAGGTTGAATGTAAAATAAAATGATTTTTAATGGAGTCAGAATCAGATTCAGAAAATAATTTATTGCCATGTGACAATTACAAGTAATTTCTGGTGGTGGATGGTGACTACATAAAATAAATAATAATAATGAAAAATTCAAATGCATTAGAAACAATAACATAAATCAACAAACACATACAGTATAACTGCTTAACAATAAGAAAATAAGGCCGTATGATTCAGTGCATGATGAGCAAAGATGATGTGGTATGTGCAAAAGTTCAGTATACATATTATGTGTAACGGACAGATTGTAGTCCAGGATGTCTGTTGTATTATGTATAATGTGTCCAGGGATGGGTGGGGATATTGTCGTCAGAATGGGAAGAACTGGAAAAACCTTGATTAGTGTTCATTTTGGATTTCATTTGGTGCAATTTTGTCACTGACTTGCTGACAATTCTGTAGTTTTCACATTTTCAAGTGTGAGGCAACGTTTATTTCCAGACGGTAGTTAACTAGGAGGCTGACATGAACTTGTAATCATGGTCTGTATGACTATATACAAACAGTGCAGAGTTGCAGTCAGGACATGTTGATTTTAGCACATTGACTGTAAAGAAATAGTGAGCGTAGCATCAGTGACGTTACACATTGGTTTGTGGATTGCCATTTCGAAGCTGGGGGCATTTTGACCATCGCCATCTTGGTATTTTGGAGCCTTGAGTGACCATATTTGGACAGAAGCGTGGAGTTGGGGAGGATGACGCGGCTAAGCCAGTGTCTCTATTGTTTCAATGGCGCTGATATAGGCTAAATGCTAATGAAAGAAAGTTTTTTTTTTTAACCCTTCTGAAGCGAGCAGGATTTTGCCGGCAGGTGAACACGGACCTGCAGGTACTGGTGCTGTACATCTGAATGTACGGCAGTACACAGAGCCGGTATAAAATCTACAAAATAATCCCTCAAGTTACCAGCTAACGCTAGCGCTAGCTAGCTTGGTTGGAAGAACACTGAACAAGACTTTGATGTTAAAACACAGTGAGAGCGTGAAAGTGTAAGATGAAAACACGGACAGCACCTAAAACTGAAAAATGTTCACAAGGTTTTTATGTTTTCTTGTTAGGAGGCGGTACGGAAGCAGTTGGTTAGAGCTAGCTGTGTAGCATAGCCTCCAGTCCTCAAGCTAAACTAGGCTAACCACGTCCGGACTCCAGCTTCATACTTGATCCTCCTCTGAACACTGATATTGGTCTTGTCCTGTCACTGTTGAACACTCTTTGAACATTTACTAATTGTATTCTATGATAGAAGTAATATTGAGCAACAACATTACATTTTTATTGTAATGTATTCTCTCTTTATGTTGCTGTTTCTCATTCTACACGCTGTTGTTGAAAATGTCACTAAACTTGGATATCTCCCTCTCTTGCAGCAGTCTCTCCCTCTGCCTCTTCTTCTATTTTCATTTGTTTTATTCCCTTGCCCCGAACCCCCCCCCAATCCCTCCTAGTAAAGATAGTTCAGAGATGTTGACAGAGTATCAGTCGAGAAGATTCCAGGCAAACGATCTGTTCCTCTGCCGGCTGTGTGTTTTTTTTTTTAAACTTTTTTTTTGCTGTATTGTAGCAAAGACGCTCTCTGACTGCATCTCCCCCGAGCTTCTCAAGCAGGGTTCTCTCCCAGCACTTAATCTCTCACATACACACACACACACAATATCTTACAAGTATGCCTCTTCTATGACAACCTAGCACACAGTGATTCCTGCATAAACATGAGCGGAGGATGACTTTACCTGTAAGTGTGGTTGTGTATGGAAAAAAAGAAAAAAAAATTACATCTCAATCTCGTATATATATATATATATATATATATATATATATGCACACACGCACACACACACACACACACACGTAACCCAAATATTTGATATGTATGACATGTACTATGCTGACACACTGAAAACACCTCTGATGTGACATTCTACACTTGCAGCAGGTGAACACACAAACACACATACACGAAGAATAAATTGTGGATTAGTGTCATCCCCTCCCCCGTCTTGAAGCTCGACACTTCAGGGCTCTCTGGTGTCACGAATACCCTCATCCTAGCTCTCATCTTGACCAATTACACGCTTAGCATGAGATAAGAACTTTATTGTCTGTTTACACGTCATTTTTTCGTCCTTCATCTGCTCCAACAATCAACGCAATAACCAAAACACAAAAGCATCAAACAAATCTGTAAGCTAACCCTCCAATAACATGTGGCGCTGTGTGTTTACAGCAAATACATATTAATAAATGTGTGTGTACTGTGGCCAATCACATGCAGCCTCATTACCCAACGGCACAGCGCTCGGTCTCGCTGGATGAGTAGTTTGACAGATGATCAGAGCTGTTCTATATGTGTCTTTAATCCAACTGCTAATCATGTCACAGTGGAGGACAGAACTCACTGGGATTTGGTGTACAAGAATCTGTTTATTGGACAGTGGGAGTGGGTTGGTTGTGAGGGGTTCTGGGTCCGAAGCAGGCTGGTGGCTGGCAGTAGTGGTGGTGATCTGCCCTGTAAAGTGGCTTTGAGTTAGTTAAAAACGCCTTATAAATTCAAGTTATTATTATTATTATTATCATCATCATCATGATAAGGAACTGGTGGCAGGTGCGTAGAGAGAAACAGCAAGAGGGGGCGTGTCCACACTGTGGAAAATGAAGGTGACAAACAGAAAACATCATCCGCACTGCAGGCATGCGCACACACACACACACACACACACACACACACACACACACACACACACACACACACACACACACCAGGCTGTCACTGGGATGTGACAAATCAGAAAAAAGCTGCTATTGTTGCCTTTTCGATAGAGCTTTGATGGATGAATGTCCCTCACTGCTGACTGACCTATATACAACCTTGCTCTCGTATTGCTCCCTCGCTTTCTCTGTCCGACTTTTTCTTTTATCTCTTTGACAGACTACCGTGGTGACCCACCGTCTCTGCCCGGGTTACTTCCACTTTGTCTCTCTCTTATCTCTCTCGCTCCTTGCTTATTTTTTTTCTCCAAATCTAAAGCAGAGACCAAAACAGGTGAGAGGGACCAATGTTCATTCTAACTGGATGTATTGATCTTAACAATCTCTTTGCCCAGTGGTTTTACAATTCCAAGAAGGATCAAAGACCTTGAGATTGTGTTCGATCTATTGTAAATGATAGGCAGCAGGTAATTTGACATCTTACCTTGCATGGGAGCTGAATTCTCACAACATCACGTCATCACGTCAGACTTGTGGGATCACATATAACACAAAATCTCAGCTTTGAGAAATGGGTTTGTGTCTACCAGATACCAGCTCACGGAACCAATCAGCATCCGGTGAGGTGCTACTGGCAGCTGCAGGCGTGGTTTAGGTGTGAGTGACGGTGGGGAGACTTGTTGTTTTGAACAAACAGTCGCGGCCTTCTCTCTCTCTCACACACACGCACACATATACATACACACACACACACACACACACACACACACACACACACATTCATTGTCTGACTGAGGTTTGTGCAACTTAGAACCTATGGCCCCGACCATGGCTCTGAAATAACACTAGCTTAGTCTCGCTTTGCCAGACCGTCCTCCAAAGCGCCCTGAAGGAGGGTCTGGCTACTCCACATAGCATTCGGGGATCTGCTGTAGTTTAATGGCATTTCTTTAAACCAATCAGAATTGTTATTGGGCGGTGCTAAGCTCATTGCAGAGCTGTTGCAAAATAGTTTGATTGGACACGCATCCGGTGGAATTTCCTGCAGCACCGGAGCAATCCCGGAAGTGGAAAACAAAGGACATAGACTATCACTAGTCTAACTGTGCTGTGTATTTAAGAAGCCATGCCGCTGTCCGCGGTGCTAAAGTAGCAGATGGATTTGTAATTGTAACTTTTCCTGATTCACGCCCTTCTTTTAGTATCCATACACACGTTTTCATAAGCTAGAGCTGTGTCCAACACACGTCCAAACTAATGGAAAGCAGGTTTCAGTCTGTGACATGTTCACGCTGTGAAACTGTCACAATGGAATACCTGGAGCAAGGCTGACAGCCACGCTAAATGCTAACTAATGATAACATGCTCACAATCAATTGAAGGTACACTGTAGTACACCTCAATAGTATGGAAATTATAGATATTACAGTATTATAGAATAATATTCTATACCATACCTTTAAGATTGCATTATCCTTGATTGCTGTTATTTAACAATATTTCTAGGAATTACTATAGTTTTTTTTTGGTTTGTACAAAGAAGAGTAAAACTCCTAACCAATGAGTTAAGGCCATTTAAATGTGTCACGTGTCAACGCCACCTACAGATGAAACGCTCTCAAACTGTGTAGGATTGCTCAGAAATGTACATGTGTAGAGGTGCTGTTTTCAAAAGAATCAACAGAGACACAAGCATCTGGCTTTCAAACTTGAGACTAAACAACACACCTTTTGAAGGAGATGCATCCCTAGTCATTAATGGCTGTGGTGATAAACATCCACACTCTCTCATGGCCAGAAATCGAGTGTTAAGTAAATGTAAACATTGTGTTTAGGATGCAGAATTCAGACAATAAATGAATAGCATGCAAATGGTGGAGGTCAGAGGTAAGATTCGAAAAGTCTGTGTTGTCCAAGATTTTAGTAAAGCTATCTGTGTTTTTTTTTGTTTGTTTTTTACTAAGAGTAATCCTTCCTCTTAATTAGATCCAGACTCAGTGGGAAATGTACAACATACAGTAACTCTAGGAATTCTGTACTAGTTTTTCATTCAGACAGATCTAAATTCACTTCACACATGCAGTGTTGCCAACTTTTTTCCAATGAAAGTAGCTACTAGCACTAGCTCTAAAAGTTGCCAAATTACATCAGGAGCTCATTTGCGTATTGGTGACGTCATCGTGTCTTATTTACATTAACTTCCTGCTGCTCTTATTTACATTAACTTCCTGCGGCCAAAGGGCAGAGGGGGAAGTACAGCCGTGGACTGTGATTACTCTTTTACAGCATGCACGGGATTGAATCACAATATAACAGCAGAGTTATCATACATCTGTGAAAGGCATTAGTAAATCAAATGCACAATCTCCTCCATGAGCACAAAGGAATTACTGTAAACACAGCCTTTAGATCACACTGCGCACACCGCCATACTGCATAATCCCTGTTGCTGCTGCTGCTGTGTGTAAGTGTGTGTACATTTGTGAGCACTTTCCTCCACAAGTGCACATGTACAGTGAAGTAGATGTTCAGCATTAGCATGCAATCCAGGCCAAACCATGCATGCTACTGCTGTTTTGTCTTCATTATAAAGTCAATTAAGGTGGTGTACGATCAAGTGATTATGAGTAGACTCAAGAGTGCAAGTGTGTGTGTGTATGTGTGTGTGTGTGTGTGTGTGTGTTCATTCGTTTGTTTTGGTCAGCTCCAGCACAGATGGTATGGCGTGCCCCTTTAGAGATGCACAACTTAATCCCTGAAACACATGGTAGGATTAATCGGAGTGTGTGTGTGTGTGTGTGTGTGTGTGTGTGTGTGTGTGTGTGTGTGTGTGTGTGTGGTAATGTGGACAGCATGCTGCACCCATGGCTGTGAAAATGAAATGTTAGTGTTGGCCTTCTGTGTGTGACAGTAGTTCACACAAACGTTAATTAACAAAGAAACTTGCTGCATGAAAGTATGCTCGTTGGGATTTCATTAGATCGATGAACTAAGATTGGTCCATTTGTTTCTGTGCTCCACATACACAAACACGTACACACAGACCAGACACAGCTTTTCACAGGAAAAGAATACATTGGTTTTTCAGTAATATCATAAATGAATGCCTCCAACTTGGCAATATCTGGAGGACCATCGCCTCCCCAACACCGCCAAAAAGTCCCCAGTTCCCACCTTGGGTCACGTTGTGCAAACAGGGCAGACGGCTAATGTCATGATTTGGCTCTTAGCCGATTCCAAATGAGAATGTGATGCAGTTATTTTTTAACAAAAAAACCCAACTGTAAACGTGGGCTGGGATTGCCTCCACATGGCTCACAAAGATCGTTTTCTGACTTAAAATAGCAACGTTTTGTCACGGCCCGCGGTGACTTATATCGACTGTAAAAGACGTCCTTTCAGTTTCCGTTTTGTTAGAGCTTTCCGTATTGGAAAAGCACATGAGCACACTAAAGCGTATTAAGTGTATATGCACATTATTTAAGTAATGATAAGGAAAACAATTATTACATTTAAAAACCATTATTGGATGGTCTGTCAATAGTTTGTACCTCCTGCGTTTAACCTGTGTTTTAGATGCCAGGTAATCAGATGGCCACGCCCACCCGCGGAAGATACTGTAACTATGGTGGCGATTAGATTTAGATTTGAGCCAATTAGATTTGGCTCAGAACATTGAATGAATGAATCAAATTCATAGTTATTTTGTATTCTGTCTGAGGTGGGAAAAACATTTCAGGTATATTTGCTAGCTTTTAAAGGGGTTAATGGATGTAATGTACATATTTTGCTGTTTTGTATATATTTAATTAAGTTTTATTGAATCGATCAGTGATTACCATCCAGCCGTTCTGTCTGGATTTGTGGACTGCAGCAGTATTCCCTTTTTTGTTCCTCATTCATTTTTAATAGTAAGCACTGCTCAGTCTCTGTAAAGGTTTCTGTGAATGTAACCCCGGTCACTCAAATGCATGTAAACCATAAACTGTTACTGTTTATGCCGAGTCGCCAAGTTTGCCGTTACGGGCGCAGCCATTTGGGTTGCGGATGTGACGATTTTAGACGAGAGGGAGGAGTGAGGGAGGAGCCATAGACTGTTGGGCGGTATCTGACTGTTATATTAGCTTTGCTAGGTTTTAAAATATGTCTTTGTCCCACGGTTATATAACACAGACCGCAAATTGTCAACTACATCATAGCCACGCCCTAAAACACCCCATGCTTTATAGTCGATTTTAAAATCGAGACCGTTATTCAAAAAATGAACATCATTCTATGTTGCAGAAGACTTAAAACTAGTGATTGAGACCATAAAATCATTATGGAGATGTTTACTGAGGTGATAAATCAAGTGAGAAGTGGGTCACTTTCTCATAGACTTCAACAGAAACCAACCTCCTATTGTCGCCCCCTGCTGGAAATCAAATAGAATGCAGGTTTAAGGCACTTCCGCATTTGCAGTACTCACTGAACCAGATGCCTTGTCCATTAATATTAACAGTCTATGATGTAAACACACTGAGAGGCATATTCCTAAAGAATGGATTACCATTGGATTGGATCCACCATGAATTGTGCATCACTTGTGAATGCTGTCGGCATCGTCTCAAGGTCTGATTCACGAAAGATCTCGGGCTAATGACATGAAAGTGCAAACGCATATAGTCATGCAAGTTATGCAGTCGTAATGTTTTGCAGCTGAGTGCAAATTATCCAAGTGGCAAAGTATAGATGTTGTTCCAAGAACACAGTCGGCAGAACAATGGCAGAGAGAAAAAGAATTATGGCATTTTTCAGAGCGTGAGCTACAGCTCCTGACCGACAAGGTTCAGAGGCATTCCTCCAAACGTCAGCCAACTTCAAAGGTGACAGAGAGATTTATTATCCCATTTTGTCTGTTGCTGTTGCCAAAGGTACACCTTCAGACTGTAAAAGAAGATGGCAGGATTTGGAGCGGAGGACACTCCTTATAAATGTGCTTCATTACCACAAACTCTCTGAGGATGCTCATATTTTAACTGTAACTGCAGTGGCTTTTTCAACCAGAAAAAAAAAAAAACTTTATTTAAAGTGAAAATAAGTTTAATTGAGATGTTACACAATAGGTTGAAATTTGAGAGTCTTTGGTAATTAGAATCCATTGCTAAGTCCCTCAGGAACAGCCTGCCCATTCACATCTGTCTATACTGATCTGGAAACATTCAAAATACTCATCGACAGTGGTGGAATGTAACAAAGTACACATTTTTTGTTACTATACTTAAAAAGGTACCATGACATGGTGATCTTTGAATGTTTTTATATAGACCTTAGTGGTCCCCTAATACTCTATTTGAAGACTCTTTTATATAGACCTTAGTGGTCCTCTAATACTGTATCTGAAGTCTCTTTTATATAGACTTTAGTGGTCCCCTAATACTGTATCTGAAGTCTCTTTTATATAGACCTTAGTGGTCCCCTAATACTGTATCTGAAGTCTCTTTTATATAGACCTTAGTGGTCCCGTAATACTGTATCTGAAGCCTCTTTTATATAGACCTTAGTGGTCCCCTAACACTGTATCTGAAGTCTCTTTTATATAGACCTTAGTGGTCCCTAATACTGTATCTGAAGTCTCTTTTATATAGACCTTAGTGGTCCCTAATACTGTATCTGAAGTCTCTTTTATATAGACCTTAGTGGTCCCTAATACTGTATCTGAAGACTCTTTTATATAGACCTTAGTGGTCCCTAATACTGTATCTGAAGCCTCTTTTATATAGACCTTAGTGGTCCCTAATACTGTATCTGAAGCCTCTTTTATATAGACCTTAGTGGTCCCTAATACTGTATCTGAAGTCTCTTTTATATAGACCTTAGTGGTCCCCTAACACTGTATCTGAAGTCTCTTTTATATAGACCTTAGTGGTCCCCTAACACTGTATCTGAAGTCTCTTTTATATAGACCTTAGTGGTCCCTAATACTGTATCTGAAGTCTCTTTTATATAGACCTTAGTGGTCCCTAATACTGTATCTGAAGTCTCTTTTATATAGACCTTAGTGGTCCCTAATACTGTATCTGAAGTCTCTTTTATATAGACCTTAGTGGTCCTTAATACTGTATCTGAAGTCTCTTTATATAGACCTTAGTGGTCCCCTAATACTGTATCTGAAGTCTCTTTTATATAGACCTTAGTGGTCCCCTAACACTGTATCTGAAGTCTCTTTTATATAGACCTTAGTGGTCCCTAATACTGTATCTGAAGTCTCTTTTATATAGACCTTAGTGGATTTATCTTAAGAACATTTCCGGTCCTCCTCAGCTGTGAAACCACTACTTGTTGTCCAAGCCCTTGTTTTCACTAGAGAAATGTGTGCAGCTTTCACTGTCCTGTGGGAAATAATGCAAAATTGAGCTTCATGCAGATAGATAACCAGAATTGTAAGTCAGAAAGGAAACTGGGCCACAGTTTTAGGTTTATGTAATCGTGCTTACCATCTAACTTAATTAAAATGCCACAGTCACTACTGTTTTTTTAGTTATTGGAATATAGACATTAAGAAAATAAATCGTTATGCAAGTACTTTGATTTTTAATACTTAAAGTGCATTTAAAATCAGTTTTTTTACTCTTTTAAGTGGGGTTGTCATTGTGGTACTTCTACTTGTATTAAAATAAATGTGTCTCTGGTTATTTGTACTTTTACTTCAGTACTGAGATTCAGTACTTCCTCCACCACTGCTGATCAAAATACACCTCTTCAGATCAGGCTCACGTATTATCAACTCTTACTGGTTTTATTGTTTCAATTGCTTTTTTTTTTTTTACCCGTGTGTTGTCCTCCCATTGACTATACCTTTTGTTTTCCTGGGTCAAAACTGTGTAATAAAACTTTCCAACATGTTCAATCATGTTCTTTTGAGACACCTGTCATACTTTCCCCAAACTTTATGTTGAAAAGTTGTTAAAAAGATTTGGCTTCTTTTTCTGACATTTCTGTCACTTTTTCTGATGTTTAGTCAATTTCTTTCTAAGGTTTTTTGTCAATTTTTTGGATTTTTTATTTTTAATGCAGTTGATTTTTTTACCCTGCAATTTTAAGCTTCATCCAACATATTTGTCACTTTCCAAAGTAACCCACATTTCTGGAATAGAATCTTTTTGAAAACAGGAGGATTTAAATTCTTGGTTTATGTGTTGGTTTAATGGCTTTTTTCATTTTTAATGTGGGTAAATGTGCTGGTTTTACTGTAAGGGGTCTTTGAGTACCATGTAAAGCAATATGTAAGAATATGTAAAAAGAATATGTAAAAAAGGGAGGCCAGGGGAAGACAGCAATATCCCCCGCTGGAGCCTGAAGACCTGGGTGGATGTGATGTGGAGCGGGGATTCTGATGATGGAGGAACCCTGGGCGCTGAAGGGCTGTTAACACTTCTTGAGAGCTGGATTTGTTTGGTTCCTAACAAATTAATCATAGTATTATGTAATGTAAGCAATTATCAAATTTGAATTCACTAACATTTCGTGTTTTTTTTGTTTGTTTTTTTAATTTAGGTTTGCACTCTGCAGTTACTATTAAAAGTTACAACATTTTGAGCCTGAGTTTTGAGTGCTACTTAAAACTCACGGAGTACAGAAAGGCCTGCTTTTTTAAAGCTGGAACACAATCTTTATCTTTTTCTGTTTCATGTTCGATAAATCCCCAAGAGCACCATCATTCCTTGTTTTCCGCTCTGTCTGTCTGTCTCCTTCCTCTCACCACGTATTGCTCTTTATTTGTTTGTCTCTGCTTCGTGACCTGAAGTGGCCTGCCTCCATCTCAGCAGACACAGTGACATTTTGATCGAAGAGTTCTCTCCGCTCAGTTATTGGGTCTTGTGGTACAGACAGACCTGGAATGGAAGTAGACACACCCTTTAAGCTGATTCAGTTGTTCGTCACATCAGAGTTACGTCTTATTTTCATGTACTCCCCCACAGGTTCACATTTCATCAGTCTTGCTTGTTACCAGACATCTTTTCAAGTAGAAGAAAAGTTGGTTGACTTTTTACCTTTGATGTCTGTGCATTTTTGTGCAATGTCTTTTTATATGAAAAATGTCTGGAAAGAGGAGAGAGAGAGAGAGAGGAGAGAGAGAGAGGAGAGAGAGAGAGAGAGAGAGAGAGAATAGTTGTTTTATTCATAGTGCTGTGGGATAAGAACACTGATGCAGTGCATGGATGCCCTTGTGCCCTAACATTGGCATGGTAACATTTTTTAAAGCTCTGGACATGGGTTAGCTTGTACCTGTGTGATTGACTTGGAAAATCAGATCACTACAGTTTAGAATACAACTGATGAGCACATCGTTAGCAAGTCATTTACTGGCTACATGATAATATCTCAAAATCAGTTTTTATGGCAGAGAGTCCTTATTGTCCTTATATTGGGGCCGTAACCATACACCAAACCCAGAATTTGGGGGGTTGTATAAAACGTAATACAACTTTTTTTCTGCCACATGGCATCCTTTTGTCAGATTACATCCCACTTTGCAACACAGTTCTACAACAGAGACCTTACTTATTGATATTGATTGATTGATTTTAATGTCGGTAGATCCAACACCAAAGAGTTCGTTGTTCGTTAACAACCTTTTGAATGAGACATAAGAATAATGGTAATGGTAACTGTAATGGACAATTCTTCTTCCGACCTGTAGGGGGACCAAAGAGGAAAAGTGCTTTGGTAACTACTGTAAAGCTGTTAGTTGACAAGCAAGTAGCTAATGCTAATGTAAATTTTGGTGGGTAACATCAGATTGCAACATCGTTCACCGGTGTGTCTCCCCCCCTTGCTTTTAACCGCCTGTACAGTTAGCTAAATTTACCAGACAAAACGGGAATACGGCACCAAAAGGACTACTAGTAAGAAGTAAGCTCCTGGTTGTTTACATACACTACATTGTTACCGGTTGGTTTTGCTTAGTCTCGCTTTGCCAGATCCTCCTCCAAAGCGCGTTAAAGGAGGGTCCTACTCTGGTTTAACCCTCTGAGCCCACGAGTAAAAAAGTACCTCTGATTCATAGTTTGATAACTTTTGAACCATACAAGCGATTTATCACTTTCGGTTTTGTTTAAATCCTGACGTTTTCGCGTTTACGGAGGTCTTTTCCGTGTCTTTCTAGCCTCTACAGGGGATTTTCTATCCAGCCTGGAACTTCAGCCTCTTTGGGCTTTAAATCCATACTGTTATATCCAAGATTGATCCACTTTATATCCATAATTCATCGCGTTTTGGCTCATTTCTGCCGCTGGCTTGCTCATCCGTCTCTCTCTCTGTCTGTCCTGTCTATTTTTCAGGAAGTTCATGCCCATATATGGGAGATAAAAGCACCCCTCTTGTATGGAAGGCCAGAGGGGACAAAAATGCCTATATACTCTATAGAAGGCCAAATGGTGCACTATTTAGACACATATTTGCTTGTATAACATTGCTGTGGGTGTAATATCAATAAATATGACATTATTATGTTATTATTGGCATAAGTAAATGTCATGAGAGCAAAACGTCTTGACTTTTTTGGAAATAAATGCATGTATTTTGTCAACTGTATAAGTTATAATGATTATTTCTTCACAGTGTGACTCCCAAGACATATGAGAAGTGTTTTAGAATGGAAAATGGCTCATTCATTACTTATCTGTCTGTGATATCAATACATATCTGGAAGATTCATTTATTTATTTATTTATTTATCTTTAAGGCCCTACAACCATTTTTAACATGCAAGTGACCTCACTGCAACCCAAATATTCCAATAACCCAGTTTGTCCTAAAAAAATGATGTTTATATCTTGACTGTAGACAACAGGATTGATGTTTTACAAGCTTTTTTATAAAATAAATCCAGACGGAAATTAAACTGTAAAAATGGCCTCAGGGCCCCCAGGGTTAATGGCATTTCTTTAAGCCAATCAGAATTGTCACAGGCGGCACAAAGCTCTGCACAGAGATGTTGCATAATAATTATGGGAGAGAAAACTCTGATTGGCCAGATAGTCTGGCTGTGTCTCCTTTTACCCTGCAGAGATCTGAGAAGCCGTCAACCATAGTCTCACTGAATTTAAATTCCAACACAAAGAAACCGGAGGGAAACGGAAGTTAATCTGGGGAATTTCCTGCGGCACCGGAGCAATCCCGGAAGTGGATGTCAAGGATATAGACTAGTTACAGATGGGGGTTCAGGAACACATACAGGTTTAAGACAGATGGCTGGAATGCAAGGCACGAAGGAAATTTGACACTCTTGCAACTGACTGGAGAAAAGGGGGTTGGTACCGTCATGTCTAGATCCCGCTCACAAGGTCATGTTATTTTTCTCTTTTCTGTATTTTTTTGCCACTTCCTGGTTTATTTTTACACCTACCGTCTTGACTTGTTTAAGGTAATTTCATTCATTCATTAATTACCTGATATTGGCCTCATCATCAATAATGGACTGCCTCTCCTCACTGACTGTCAAACGTGTGAACATGTGGGGTCGAGCAGAGTGCAGCTTGTCAAACACCTGAACCGATTCAAACACGTTTGTTGTTGTTCACTCTGTTGACCACGGCGGCCCTCTCTCTTCACAGCAGCGGTTATTGTGCACTGTGCTGTGTGTGGACAGCAGTGAGCAAATACACTCCGTTTGTCTCAAGACATTTGCCTTTCTTTACTTGACTTATTTTGCACTGAAGGGGCAGAAATACAATGTTACAACAATGGAACACAATGACAGGAAAAGATTAACACTGCATGAGCCGTTACCCTTGGCTCTGATTGGCTGGCATTCATCCATTCAAAATCGTGTCAGTGGATACCTCAAACATCAAACCATCCATCCATCCATCCATCCATCCATCCGGGTTACCCGGGGTTTGGTCGAGGGGTCATCAGTTCCAGCAGGGGACCCCTAACTTCCCTTTCCCGAGCCACATTAACCAGCTCCGACTGGGGGATCCCGACGCGTTCCCAGACCAATTTGGAGATATAACCCCTCCACCTAGTCCTGGGTCTTCCCCGGGGTCTCCTCCCAGCTGGACGTGCCTGGACCACCTCCCTAGGGAAGCGCCCAGGAGACATCCTTACCAGATGCCCGAACCACCTCAACTGGCTCCTTTAGACTTGAAGGAGCAGCGGCTCTACTCCGAGCTCTTCTCGGATGACTGAGCTCCTCACCCTATCTCTAAGGGAGACACCAGCCCCCCCCCCCCTCCTGAGGAAATCCATTTCTGCTGTTTGAACCTAAAACATGGTTTTGTTAAATGGCTTTTAAATCACTGCATAAGGTATATTTAGCTGGAAGTGGCAACAAAAACATAATACCCACAGGCGAAATGAACATCACCATAAGGTAACAACACAAATGCAAATGCACACAGGCACATCCGCACACTACTCAAACCTCAGCAGTTTGAGTAGAACCATTCAGTTTTAAATGTAAATAAAACTAAATGGCAATATCTCACAATTTACATTTTCAGAGCTGCAGTTTGTCACTTGGCCACCGCTTATCTTCTCATCACCTGACCCAGCCACCCACAATCTATAGTCTTGCATTGCCAGACCTTCCTCCCCAGCCCTGCTGAGTCTACAAAGCATTCCCGGGATGGGTGGAAAATGTTCTCCGGTTAATTGGCATTTCTTTAAACCAATCACATTTGTCAAGGGCACTAGGCATCGTCTGAGCATTAGGCACAATGACAGTGTTGCAGCTAAACAGCTTCGGGAAGGAACTTGTTTTGGTGGAACATGTGTACGTTCAAAAGTGGTTTCAGTCGTGCAACAGAAAACGCCGATTGGACAGATGGTCCAGCTAGCTGTCTGGATTTACCCTGCAAAGATCTGAGGAGCAGGAGTTTAAAATTCCAACTCAAAGACAGAAGAAGGTAACGGACATCCGGCTTAAAAGAGTGAAACCTGGCAGAATTTCTGCCGGCAACAGAGCAATCTCAGAAGTGGAGTCTTATGGATATAGACTAATGAATGTGTGTGAATTACTTTGTTTATATAGGCAGCAGCCATATAGCTCTTTTTGTGTTTTGTACTTTGATTATTAATTAAAAATCCTTTCTTTTTACCGTGACCTCTTCTCCCTTTTTGCACTGGTTCTGCCAAATTCATCCATTTTATGTTACGCACAATATTACAACGTACATGGAGGGTACAGTACATTTGTTTTAAAAGAACTGAGTGCAACTTTTATTATGTTTTGTATTAATATAATAAGGAAAAGTTTTAATGTAGTGTATCTGCCAATTTGCTAAATGTCATCACTGGACGTATCTGCTGAACAATTCATCCCCATTATTTTTCAATATTATTTTTCCTACTCGGGTAAATTAAACTCCAAACACTTGTTAAGATAGGGGAAAAATTGTTGACCTTTTCAATATTTAAACAAGATGACAGTGTTTTTCTTTTCAACATTTTATTTCATCTACATTTTAAGTGACTTTTTTTCCCCAATATCTACCCAAAACCATGATCTTTCCCTACCCTCAGTTGAAGTTCTTTTGAGGTACACACCTAACCACACGTTGGACGCAGGACTCAAACTCCAATCTCTGAACCTGTCGGACCTTTTAATCGTTTCCTTTCTCTGCTGCTGTCAGCTGTCAATTCAGAGTCAGATCAACGGGACCACCTCCAGTTTTTATCCAACATAGGAACCAACGGGTCAGTGAGATCTGACTTTCATTCTTCAATTCTTCCTGTTGTAGCACACTATATGAAATTAATTGATGTAAAACCCTGTATACCCTGCTTTATATTAGTATCTCCTAAACATCATCATGTTAGCATTATCATTGTTAGCATGTTGATGTTGGCTTTAAGAAGCAGCTGTACAAACTCAGGATTCATGCTAGAATGGATGGTCCAAAGGGATCGGCAAAGGCATGACCCGCCTCTGATTGGTTGATCAGTTAGTTGGGCTTAGGCCTGAGGAGTGAGATGGGTTACTGTAACCTCAGGGTAAGCCAATCAGAGGCAGAGTAGGGCGGGTAAGGCCTTCGCCTGTCCCTCCGGACCATCCATTCTAGCATCAACTATCACAGAGCCATTACCATGACTCTTATTGATAGAGAACAGGCTAAAGCTTGATTTGTGGTTCAGCCTGCATAACTGGCAGGAAGTTTATACTTGTGCGTTGGTGTGTGCGTCGATCTTTAGAACCAGCAGGGTCAGCATGTTGTGTGTGTGTGTGTGTGTGTGTGTGTGTGTGTGTGTGTGTGTGTGTGTGTGTGTGTGTTTGTGTGTGTGTGTGTAGACATTGGTACATTGGTTATGGAGAAGGAGAACCAGGAAATGAGTTGGGGGGAAATGCAATGCTACCAAGCCACAGCCATGTGTCGCCGCAACGTGCAGTTAATTTTTTTTGAGAAGTGAGAGGCTAGGGCTCAGGGTGCCGTATCTCCATGTAACTACCTACAAAGCCACGGCATCGATTTAACACAGAAGCATAAATCGGCTTTTAGTTGGTTAGGAATTTGATGTTGCTTTGAAAAAGAAACTAAACGTGAGGACATCAATGTCCATATCATTGGAGTTGTTTTAAGTGTAGAAAACGCAAGGTAAGTTTGACACAATTATTAATGCAACTTTATAATTGATTGATTTATTTCTGGATCAAGACAATAAAACAGTAATCCAAAGGATAACATGCTAAAGTAAAATACTTCGAACACTGTCCTTATTATGTCAATAAATCTTTGCCAATCAGGTTCAGGGTCCATCTGACACTGGTCTAATCCACCAAGTTCCATTGTGAAATATCTTCCCAACTGACAAAGAGATCAATGAATATATTCTTTCATCATTGTGGGCGGAGCAACAAAACATGGATAGAAGATCAGTACATTATAGTAAAAATAGATCAGTGATGGAAGGATTCAGATCCTTTAAGAAAAAGTCCTAATCCCACTCTGTCAGGCATCCCCCGCTCTGATCCTGTTGTCTGTCTGTATGTTTGTTGTCTCGGTCTGTGCATCATGGTTCCTGTTGCCATGCAACCTGGGGAGGTGTGGCCTCCTTCACTCATCACCTGTTCCTGCTCAGCCTAATCACCATCACCTGTTCCTGCTCAGCCTAATCACCAGCACCCACCTGTGTCTCATCATCATCACCACCAGCTCTTATACCGTGACCTGACATCCAGTCCCTGTCGGATCGTTAGTCTACCTAGTATGTGTTTGGCGCCTCGTCTGACTTTTGCTGGTTGTTTGTTTGCTTCACGTCTGTATTCGTATTTGGTAACGTCTGTCTCTCTGTCTGCACATCCAGTAATCCTGCTACGGACCATCAACACTCTACACCTCCGGATTGTCTTCACTCCCCTGCCGTCACAGCTTTTTCCTCTGCTTCACCTGGGTTGGTCATCTGGTTCACGGATTAGTTTCAATAAACTTTCATTGAACTTCTCCTTGTCTGCGTTTGGGTTATTCTGCCAGTCGGGTCTGACACACTCTGTTCTAACTTACAACTTTTAGCTTTGTTATAGATTAAATTATTTGTTTTGTCTATATATGACATACGATATATGTGAATAACGTTAGTGACAGTAAGATGCTTGCCACAGTTGCATTTCCAGTGATGAAGCAATGAAAACACATTCCTCGTTTCCCTGTGACGTTCTGAAGACATGAGTCTGAACTGGGCTTTACAGTTAAACACATAACATATTTTGTTTCTACACTAAAATATAAAAAGGTGCGATTCATGGGTGTGAGAGACACCTTTGATGAAGATAAATAATGTATTGTCATGATTGATGTAGCCTAATTACTTTTGATGTTGAGTAATTGTACTCCATCAATGCCAAATATGTAATGAGTAATTGATAACTTTTTTCAAATAACTTGACCAACACTGCAAATGGGCCCATCCTTCAAACTCCATGCCCCCAGGGATTTATTGGTGCACACATTAAGTTTGGGACCTTATTCAGACTTGCATCAATAAATGAATAATGCACAAATTGGAGTGTACAGATATTGTTCTAATCCTTACACGTTGAATCTGATCTCCTGCATCTCAAAAGATCCTTTAAGAGCAGTGATGTTTGTTGTATATTAGACTCTATAAAAAGCCATATAGGACAACTGTTTTCAAAGGCTGACTACACTCTCAGAAAATAAATGGAGTTAATTTGTTAACTAAGGTTCGGGAGCAGGGCCACGCCTAAACCACACCTCTAATCACCAGACAAACCTACATATACCGTGCTGCGTAGCCAGACTTGCGTCTCTGATTGCTTGACCCACCCTCCCTTACCCTCTCCTTTCGTCCATCTTCCATTCCTGTTGCACTTCTCTCTCTTGTCTCTTCTAGGTACCGTCTGGGGGGTCTGTAAACTATTCGGGCGAAAACTGCTTCTGAGACAGAACCCCCATCCTGAGTCTCTTCCACCCGGACATCGCACATCCTCCCAGACCAGCCATCAGACGACATCCACATCAATTTCGCACATTCATAATGTTCATTTGCACATTCATAATGTTCATTAAATCTTTAACTAACACATGGTTGTGGCGTGGTCCATGCTAGTGAAGTACATAATTGTAGCTTTAGGGGTACAATGGCTTGTCACTGGGGCTGTACCCTCAAAGGGTACCGTTTTTGTACCCTTGGTATAGGGTACATATTTGTACCCTTGTGTTTTAAGTTGAGATCAAGCAGCCAATCAGGGCTGGCTCTACATATTTGACACATCTTTCCACCAATCAAAAGTAGTGAGCTGGCAGTCTCCGTCCCGCTCTCCAGTAATTAGATTATGGATAATGTAGGCTATGCAATGCAAAAATGTTTCTGATGAAACACACTGTAACAGTGAGAATCAGCCATTTGTGTGTTTATATGTGTTGTTTTTCATTTATATGTGTTGTTTTTCATTTACATAATCAATATAATAATAATAATCATTTTGATTTAATTTCAGCAAATTGACTTACAAAACTTTTATTTCCTTTAATTTCAAGGCTACTCAAATATCGTGATAATTTTAAATCTACCTTAAATAATTAAGGTATAATTAAAACCTTTAAACAACTTTTACAACAAATTTGCCTTAGCAGAGGCTGTCTCTTGATATTGTACCTTAACTTTTTAAATAAACGGTACATAAATGTACCTTTTAATGCTTGGGAACATACATGTACCTTTTGACCCTCAAAAAGGTCCATATATGTTCCTTGAGGTCCAACAATGAGCCCCATGGAGTACGTTAGTATAGATTGCACCTTGGAGGACAGAAATGGACCCCTGCTGTACCCCTATTTCTGACAGTGTAGAAATACACTGACCTCATGAATTCAAATATTGATGTCAAAATAGGTGTAATCTCAAATTAAAGCATTTTAATGATAAACTCCAGTCATCAGTCTTAGTCAATTAGATAGCCTCCTCTTTTTCCCCTTTTAAAAGTGGTGTTTTGACAGTTTTGTAATAGATGAGGAGACCAGGCAGACTGAGGCAAAAAAGATTTTCCCAAGAGGGAAGTGATGTCCTTGGATGCAGATGGCGAGCCGCCAAGGGCAGATGATGCTCTGTTTGAGTTGAATTTCCACAGGCACTGAATTTTCTGTCTTGTTTTGCCTTTTTTTTTGTCATTTTCCTCCAATTTGTTTCACTTGAGTGATTAAAAAGGTTACATTCACTTAATCCCTGGCAACATAAACAGCCAATAAAGGCACAATAGCCAATAATAGAAGTAAAACTACTTACACAATTTCATATATTTAAAGATAGTCCCACTTCATTTGCATGATTATCTGGAAAGAGGGGGGAGGGGGGGTTGTGGAATGATTGTAAAGATTAACAAGACTTTTTTTTCTACAGTATCTGCTATCTGACCATGACGTTTTTGGACTGATTTACCAGAATTTGTAATGGTCGAGAGACACTGTGACTAGGGTAATGATTTAACTAATTAGGTATCAACATAAAACTCTCCCTGTTGATTACTCACAGTGAGACAATTTATTTTATTACACGTGTTTTTCAATATCTATGCAAATGAGAAATTATCTACTGCCAACTTTTGTTTAATCACGGAGAGATTTACAGGAGCAAATAGACAAAGTGTAGTACAATGAACACATAAATGTGTATTTCATTTTTTTTTTTCCCCACTAGAAGAAGACAAGTTATGGATGCTAAATAGTCCAAAAACTTAAAATTGAAAAAAATCCCTGTCTCTCCTTCAGGCTATTGCAAAGTTGACATCATATTCCAACCTTAGTTCGGCTGACTCCTCAAAGTTTCTATCTCTGTCATATCCCTGTTTGTTCTGACATTCTTTTTTTCTTCCATTTCCTGCACTGTTGAGTTTCTTTCATTGTTTTGTGTCTTTGTCTCCGAGCGACAGGCTGTTCGGTATGTGTGAGGGCTCGCCCGCTTCACTATCAACCTAATCCACCTCTTCCCTTTGATCATCCAGGACTTTGTTCTTATGAGAGAAATTGACACCACATTTAGATACCCTTTGTTGCCTTTTCTGTCTTGCACTGAAGCAGACATACGTGTGTGATGTGTGTTACAAAAAAAAATAAAAAGACATCATTTAGTTTTATAGGATTCAGCTTTTATGTGAGGCAGCAGTTTCAGTCTATGTGTCTCATCATTGCATATCAATTGTTCTAGCTCTTCCATCCAGTGGACACATTGTCCTTATACCTTTGTGTTTGTGTGCTATGTTCCTTTGCTTCTCTTCCTTCCTAATTTCTAGTGATTGCCAAATGAAGCTTTGTGAACCAGTGTCTTTATTTTCTGAGCTCACTAGATGGCGCTCTCTGTTCAACAATTGGTTGACAGTACGTTGAATCGCAATGCCTTAGTAGTATGTAGTATGTAGTATGAAAGACCGAAAATCCACGAAAGGAGGTTGGTTGGGGTGGTGGATGGGTCAAACAACACTGGACTTTCACCCAGGAGATCGGGGTTTGTGTCCTGTTCTCTTCCCGTGTGTCAATAAAACATCCATTTTGTAACCCCACCCACCATCTTTTCCTAAACTTAACTGTCCCGTTCTTGTGCCGCAGGTCAGTTAAACGTAGGGACCGACCCAGAGTGTCAAAAAGTGACGTCAAGAATGATTCTACTGACCTCTTTCATGTGTCTGTCTACTAAATTAAATAAACCCATTATTCACCCATGTAGATGTGAAAACAAGCTCTCTCTGTACAGGCTAAAAGTATTGATTATTTTAAAAGAAGTCTGGTGAGTTTGATGATGGCGATTTCTGAGCTATTTCTTGCTAAACAAAAAGGATATTACCTTTTAACAAAAATGTTTATCTCTGAAGGGATTATATTTATAATGTCAAACACTCATAACAATCTGAGCCTGTCCGTGTCAAAAAAGAACTTCTAGTGGACATGAGTTGAAAATCCTCCAGACCATGGACCAATTTTAAAGATTTTTGTTTTAAGACACCAATGCATGACAAAAATATATAGCCCAGGTTGAGAAAACCCCTGAACTGATACTTTAAGAGAGAAGTTAAAGGATTCCAGGGTCAAAGACCTTATGGACAGGTGAAGTCCCTCCCCTTCTGGTGAACCACCATCGGACCGCATTTATGAAAAAATATGTGTTGTAGGGACTAGGGCAAAGACAAATTTGCTGTCAGGATTTTGAGAAATGGCGGAGCCAAAAATGCAGAGACGACAGAGCAGTGTTAAGTTCAAAGATTTAAGAACTAAAAGGTTACAATAAAAAGAATCTGGAAGTAAGCAGGCAAAATAGTTTCAAAAAATGTAAAGGAATCCAGAAACTGAAACACAGAGACAAAGGGAGTACACACACACACACACACACACACACACACACACACACCTGACAGACTGTGGCCCAATCCCAATGAGGACTAAAGACACAGATTTAAGTGATCTCAGGTGCTAATTGAATGAGTGTGTGAGGCCACAAGGGCTCAGATAGGTGTAAATGGGATTGAGACAGCACTTCATTAGATCACGTTACCTTGGCGACGTTTAATTACAAAAGGAGTTGTTGACACTTGTCTGTTTGGGAATTTTCATTTTAAGTTTGTTGTTTTTCACACGGCCAAGGCCCAGGAGACTGCTGCCTGATTCCAATTTTTTTTTCAAACTCTTGTTCAACAAGCTGGACAACAGGTCTGTTCCGTTCTGTGGTCGTGTGTCAGGCTGTTGTTTACTATAGGACAGATGAAGACATGAAAGGGGAGAGAGGGGGAATGACGTGGCGTCAAACGTGGTATCGAGGAGTAAGCTTCTTTTTTTTTGCTACCAACTGAGCTAACCCGGCCCCGACCTATAAATGACAACATAACATTAACGAAATGCGGCATCAGTTTTCTGATTTTAGATGCCTTCCACGTGTACTTACTCTACCTTCTGACTCAACAATAACCTTAAGCTCACGTTACCTGCCACATAGCTTGCTAACATTAGCTTTCCACTGCATGTGAAACTTGGAACATTAGCCTAAAAGACACAAAACTAATCAAAAAATCCTTAAAAACTACTCCACATGCACATTTAAAAACAAGTTTTAGGTACATTTTAACAATATTCAGAAACTTTCCACCATACCTCCAGCAAAAGATACCGAGCATTTCTATTTCTTCTCCTTCTCGCCACTGTTTGATTATTTCTCTCCAATCTCTGCTTCTATATTCATTTTGCCCATACAGCAAACAAATATCTTAGCTTTTGGTCTTTACGGTCTTCAAATCAGTTGGTTTTAGAAGTCCCAAGGTCCAGGTATAAAGAGGGGGGGGGGGGGGTCAGGCTTTTCCAGCGATATTCTGGAACAAGTAACCCCCCTGATATACGCACTACTACAGATGTACAGTAGCTCTTTTTTAGGTCAAAACATATGTTCAGTCTGGCTTTTAGTACGGAGCAGTGGTGTGACAGTTTCATTCTTTTGTGTCTTTGTTACCTTTTCTGATTTGACTGTTTCCTATGCTCACTCTTTGTGGTGTATGATGTGATTTTACTCATTCTGATGTTAAGCACTTTGGATTGCTGTAAAGTTCTATATGAATACATTTTTGATTGATTGAAAAGCACGACAATGTTACAAACCCAAAGCATCTGAAGAAATTCCAAATGTTGGTGAAGATTTGTTCAATGTACAACACTGCTCTCTAGTGGTTATTTGATCAAATGGCTGGTAAACTGGACAGAGCTTGTGTTTGATGCTACCGTAATTGGTCTTAAGCCAATAATTCCAAATATTCTCAAATCAATTATAAATGTGCATGGGTCTCCAGCAATGCTGGCAGCTGTAATGCTGAAGAAAACCTCATAAAAATTGAAACAAATCACACATACAATGCCAGATAGGAAACTTATTCTGTATGGCTAGTGTCCCAGAAGTGATGGGAGTCAATGTTGGACCTTCCTCTGAAATGTGTTACAAAAGTGTTCTTTTAAAGTGTGAATGGACTTAGTCACTTTGAAAGGAAGCAAATAAGAAAATAAATGTAGTGTAGTCTCTGGTGTTCATACACACTGTATGCATTTGATTACTGTGTGGACCCTGCCTTGTGTGCTTTCTGCTGCATTTGTTCTCCCTTTGGCAGAGCAACATATTTGTCTTTGCCCTCTCTATGGAACACATGTGTTTAAGATGAGTCTTTGATTATCATTAAAAGGATTATTTAAAATATTTACACCACTTATTTTAACCACTTATTTATTTTAATCCATTTTGACTGAGAAAGAGATAGAAGACATAAAATGGCCTTTCCAAACTGTTTCCACAATGTTGGAAATACACTGTTTTCTGAAATATAATTTTATGCTGTAGCCAGTTCGTGGGGTGACCTTATGGAATGCAAAACAGACCCAGAGTATTATACAGTTCAAAAATAGATTCAAGAAAACAATAATTGACCGTTACAGAAAGGTGATCTGAGGATATTAATTGGAAAGCACACAGTGTATAGTTGTATGCTGTATATGCACTTCAATTTGATTTGTTTCCTGTAATATTTTAAAGTAGGGGCAGAACTTTATTAGCATTATACTTCTGTCTTCCCTTTCACAAACTCATTTTTTTTTTGTTCTTGATGGAATTGGATGGATTTGTATATGATTGTGTTTTATCTTTTAGTTTTAATTGTTTTCTCTTTTAAAAGTATGTTGATTGTTGGAGATGAAATCTAACTAAGCCAAACCAAGCACCAAAAAAATATACAAAAACCAAGATCAAAAGTACACAAAGGTGGATACCCCTGTCAACGAACCTTTGGTTGTGGGTTATTTTACAGCTGTATTTTCTTACTGTAACAACTAGAGGGCACTCAAACTCTTTACCAGCAGCGTGTCTGGACGTATCTGCTTCTATTCAGCCCAGGATGCAGCCAGTTACCAACAATACAAACACCACCCATGGTCGGCTGATGATGTTAAATGTCTGAGCTTTGAGTATGTCAAAATATCTTGGATGGTACAAGGACAGTTGATAGAGTTGGAGGAATGGGCAACAGAAGCCTCAATACTATTCCACTCTGCTGTGCGTGTTTGCATGGTCCGAATGTTTTGGGGGTGCGGTATTAAGAAGACAGTCCTTTGGAGGTTTCTGCTGGGAAGGGACAATCGAGTGAGATTGAGATTCAAATCTTCTTTGCTTGGCATTGGAGGGAGAGAGAGAGACACACGTCTGGCAGAGATCTGCACTCTAAGTGCACCATTCTACTTTTGAAATTGGGTTGTTCAGTGTTGTGTAGCATGGCAGGTTCATGTACAAATATAACTTCAGACCGGGAATAAACAACAACCACAACACCTTAGAACCTTTTTCCCCCACTTTGGGCATTGTTAAAGAGGCCTCCTCCCAGCTGGACCTGCCTGGACCACCTCCCTAGGGAGGCATCCAGGAGGCATCCTTACCAGATACCCGAACCACCTCAACTGGCTCCTTTCAACACAAAGGAGCAGCGGCTCTACTCCGAGCTCCTCTCGGATGACTGAGCTTCTCACCCTATCTCTAAGGGAGACGCCAGCCCCCCCTTAACCCATATTTTGGCCACTTGTAACCTGGACCTGGTTCTTTGGGTCACACAACTCATTTCACATAAATGAAGAAGGTTCGAAAGACTTATGAACGATGTGTTATTGTGCAGTATCGTCCCAACACTCTGAAGTTCATGTCTTCATGAAGGTGTATTTAATCTCAGTAAACAAAGACATAGCAGTCGCCTAAACACAGATGCTAAAGCCTAGTTAAGCCTATCTTTCTCTCTGGGAAGTACGCTAAAGTGTGTCTGGCCCTATAGTCAGTGCCGCAGCAAAGTAGCCTCGGGAACATGTATACGTTCAAAAGGTTGTTTTAGCTACGGAAAACTCAGATTGGACAGATAGTCTAGCTAGCTGTCTGGATTTACAACACAAAGGAAGCACAATGCGACAGATATCTGGCCTGAATGAGTGAAATCTGACGGAATTTTTGTCGGTAACTGAGCAATTTCGGAAGTGGAACGGAAGGCTTGTATCATGTGTGCGCACCGATAGAATTAATACTGCACTATAGCTTTAAGGGTGGCATCACATTTACACATAACCCGGGTTGGACTCTGACCCGCGGCCCTTGTCTCCATGTCATTCCCTCTCTCCCCTTTCATGTCTGCTCT
Organism: Etheostoma spectabile; assembly: GCF_008692095.1. NCBI lineage: Eukaryota > Metazoa > Chordata > Actinopteri > Perciformes > Percidae > Etheostoma > Etheostoma spectabile. The sequence continues at coordinate 22,504,459 of NC_045744.1, forward strand.
CCTACAAAAATAAAGGCTGAAAATGCCCCAAAAAATAATCTTAAAAGAAGACCTTGCACTCTTTGTTCCACCTGCCTATTATGCAGATGAGAAATATAATTTGGGCAACATTGTGTTTCCTACAAAACATATTTGCTAATGCAAATAAGTTGCCTATGAATAATATTTTAAAGAAACATGGGCGCCTGTCTTGATAGAGGTAAGACAGACAGCCAAATGAAAGTGAAACAAATTAAAAAAGATAACAGGTAAATTGGTATCCTGGCATCCAACCCTACAGATATGTGAGGGAATACATATCCAGGCACGCAGGTACTTAAATAAACATACACGGATTGTGGATATCAGACTGGCAGGTGAGGGAAAAAAAAGATAGCGAGAAAGAAAGGTGGGTAAACAAGCATTGGGGCGATCAGACGGATGTTGAGCTGATCAGGCTGCAGAAATATTGCTATTGATTTCCTCTCTTTGATCCACCCTGTAAAAAAAAAGCATCAAAAGGTTTAGTCAAAGCCAGACAGGACAGAATTCACAAATGCAATATTTGTTTGGCCTTTTTCTCCCCTTTTCACTTTTTCGGACCTGACTTTCCGCCCTTCCCCCTCTCTTATTTACATCCTAAGTTCCTCCATGACAACCCTCAGCATGTCATTGCATCAGCCTATTTCTGGATTTTGTCTGCCAGGAAATGTATGCAGTGGAAGAGAGCGAAAACACAGTTGTGAGCCCATTAAGTGGTGTTGGAGCTCTTCATTTGATGTAAGCATTCAGAAGATATTGACTAAAGGTGGTGGCCTGAGTAAAATATATCGTTTTTTTGTAAGTTTGAATTTAGTTTAACCGGCTGCATATGGTCAGGATATGTTGACTTTTTCCGACTATCAAAAACCTCCCATTAAAACTGTACAAATTCATATATCTTGTACAAACAATGGACCAAGCAACCATGTATAATGTACTGTATAAGGAGTTGCTAGTGGTAACTAATCCACAGAAAACTATCACATTCGGCAGATAGAATTTAACTCAGAGCTTTTTAACCTTTAGCTTGATGTCTGGGTTTTCCGGGGCCCGTTTCACAATAGCGAAAAGTGCTGAAGTACAACCATCAGGGGCCTTCTGTGCTAAGTAGTTTTGGAGACATGACTCTTTAATTATGACATATTACATTGTTTTGGCAAAAAAGTATTCCCCAAAATTATGAATATGCTTACTTTAATGTAAGTGCTGTTGTACAGCTAGCAGGAGACAATCTATAAATGAGGCAAGTTTGGAGACACCACCATATTTAGTCTTTTAATTAATAAGTATTTTGGAGGCATGTCTTTCAGGTGTTTGTAGACGGTCCCTAAGCACTCGTCTTACTGCTGTCTCACCGCCGAGTGCTACTAGAGACCAACGTTATTTTTCCAGGTTGGAGAAAGGCTCGTCTTGATGAAAATGAGTTTGTAACATGTTAACCTTATGTCATGAAAGATGCATTGTGGGCGCCCAGATTGCAGTTGGAACGGCGCCACCCAACCAAATAATATATATATATAATATATATATATATATATATAATATATATATATTATATATATATATATATATATTATATATATATATATAGGAATTGCGTGTGCCTAGATAGTACAGAGATTCATAACCATTTGCCTGGCCACTGCACTTCATGTGTTGCATCTACAATAAAAACAAAAACTCTCTTGCTCTTGTACTTGTTTTTTTTCCTCAAAAAAGGGAACATCCGGTGCCTTAGAAGAATAACATACACATGTCAAGCTATTTCTACCAAGAGGTCTGGTGTTGCAATTCCTCCACTTTAACATCCTAAATGTCAAAAAACCCAAAAAGTCTTCCCATCTCAGAGCCAGTCAGGAGACGGGGGGGCGGGGTGGAGAATCGGAGGCAGATGGATCAATGGTAGGAAGGTTTTGTAGCCGGCAACTCTCCACTCTCCTTTCTCCTTTTCATCTCGTCCCCCTCACTCGGGCTGTCAGCTTCACTTCCCTGCACTGCTCCTTCTAATCTGAATAGGAAGCAGGTGATACAGGCTGATGACACATCTGACTGCATGAAAGGATGAAGAGAGGGAGGGGTGAGGGAGAGGGAGAACGGAGGCAACCACACAGAAAGTGAGATGCAGCTCAAAACCAGTACACTAGACTTCTGTTGAAATTGGAATTGACAATTGTGAAGGATTAACACGCAATTAAGTCCCTACACCATTATATTGTTATCAGTAGTGAAATGATATCATGAAAAATCTTACTCATTTTTGTATTGTCATTTTTTTGTCTTGAGTCCTGAGACAGATATCAATATAACTCTCGGCAAGAAAGTGAATTTATTGTACCATCAACTGATTATGGTCTCAGTCTATAGTGTTAATAGCAATTACAGTTCATTGCCTAATCCTAATTGAGTCATTTGGCCATCAAGGCCAAAGAAATGAGTGAATCATCAGCATACTTGTCTTGTGATCCACAACCCTCCAAAGTACATGACAATAGCTATCTTTGCATCTACTTGTCAATTGAATTATCTGACGTTCACTAAAAACATTTGTGAAGTAAAGCTGGTGAAAGTGTGTTTCAAACCAACGGCTTTAAAGCAACAAAAACAACCTGTACGTAATGACGTCACATGCTGTTTGCGATCAAATTGGTATATAGAATTGATTTGAGACTTTTTGACGGACTGAATCGCTCAACATTCAAGCAAACATCTGCAAACAAGGTGTTGCAAGCCCAACCGGATGGCGCCGTCTACCTTCCAAATCATTCATATTGGGAAAGTTGTAATTGTGCTTATGTGCCAGCTGAGAGCAACATATCAAGATATAATAAGATGACGCTATCCAAACATCGCTGTGATGATGGAGGAGAGTAAATGGGATTTTTGCTATCTAAAATTAAATTTAAAAAGTCTTTTGTCTCCTCTTTTGTCTACACATGTGTATTTCTTGACACCTGCCATGTCTGCAAAAAAAGAAGTATGAGTCAGAAATAAATAAAACTTGGGGGTTGCAACCATAAAATGACCTAAAATGTAAACACTAAATCATTATTTATTGTTGTGGTGAGTGGGGGGAAGGAGGACCCAAAAGCATAGGAGAGCAGGCAGGAGGGAGCTTCAAAAACCGCTTTATTGACACAGTTCACAGAAACAGGGAGCGAAAGGCAAAAATCCAAAAAAAGTCCACATCCCAAAAACAGGCGCAGGGCAAGGAGACAAAAACAGGGTGGACTTCAAAAAGGAAAACTCACAAGGGCTAACCAGGGAAAACTCACAGGGAACGTCGGGAATGAGCGGGCGAGACAGGAGCGAAGACTCTACCACGTGGAAGAGACATAAGAATCTGGCACGAGACAAAAGAAACACTGGGGTTAAATACACAAGGTAACGAGGTAACGGGGAACAGGTGACACATCAGGTGAATCTTATTAGGGCGGGGCAGGACAATCAGACAAACAAAGTGAAGCTAGACAAGACAAGACAGGAAGCTGACTATCAAAAACAGGAAGCAGAAAACACAGACACAGGGAAACACAAGACAGGATCTACAACACCAGACTAGGGAGAAAACCCAAGACAAAAACACAGGAAGGCCAAATGGGAAAATAACCCCCAAACAAAAACCCCAAACCACAACATTTATTCTGCAAATAACATTTCAAGCAGCGGTTATCGCATTGGCCGAATGAATTTTACTTGCATTTTTCATTTCATATTACTTAATTTGTATAAGAACATGTGGATGGATACATGGCTACAGTCATGTCCACTCACATCCGGTAACAATCTGTACGATAAATATTTATTCCAGCATGCTTTGCACTATGCGCCACATTGGAATCATGGACGAATAACTGAACTGTGTTACAGTTTCATATGTGGTGTTCCCTTAAAGATACAAATGTTGATTCATTTGGTATCTTTGAAAGGGACAAAAGAAGGGTGAAATTTGAGCACTGTCCTGTTCAACCAGATGTTTTACACAATCAACTGCTCTTTAACGTATAATAGAATTTATTTAACTTCCAAATTATTAATTTTTAATCAATAGTTTTTCAATCAATAAACCTACAACAAACGCAAAACAAACATGTAGCATATATGTATGTATGTGGCCTTCAGGTTCCTCCAGCCAATAGAAAGAATTGAAGTGTGAATTACTCATTTTGAGACCTCCCCCCCTTGTGGTTTCCGACTTTTCACATGGAAGTGTGACGTGTAAAGGCTTCTGAAAGTCCCTGTAGGCCTATCGTTTGTTTGAGAAAGGGTGCTCGGGCTGTAGATGTGTGACGTAGGCCACACTCAGTGTGTTAGGCACATGTTGGTCCTTAGTCTCTCAGGTCAGTTTAATCTTACTTCCATCAGTCCCAACACCTGACTGACATAGTCGACGCTGGAATTAAAGATATTTCATACCATTCCTGGCAGCCATCCAACACTCAAACAATATTTATATACATCAGTCTTGTTTTTAAAAAGGACACCACCAATGACGACAGCTGCATTGAATAAAACTGAGACACAAATTGAAAAATACATGAGCCACATTCAGCGTAAACTGATCTTTAAAGAGAAATGAGACTAGCATTCACTTTTTTCTGCCTTCTACACAAATTGGAATATCAACCAAAGCGGCAACCCAGCAAGTCGCTATCTCAGAAAGAAGTTACTAACAATATAGAGAATGACTTCCCCTCAGACAAAGTAAAAAAAATAAAATAAGACATACGTAGACTAACAAACAACCCCATGACACCAAACAGCAGTGTTTGCACTTCTTTCACTAAGCAGACAGTTTACTGCCATTGCTGTCTGGATGATAAGTTGCGTCCAATATTTTGGCTTTGACAGTTTAATTTACCAACTGGGTTGTTTTTTTCCCGCCGAGATTATTCCATCCTCTGTGTGATAGTCAAAACACTGCTCTCTGAATGATTGCCCTGTGAAAAGCCTCAGTATAAATCTCCCAGAAAGAAGCCTCTCTGAGCGATTCATTGTGCAGCTGAGGATATGAGCTAGAAATGCACTGTCTCTGAGTCTGATGATGGATTTCTATAACAAAAGGCTGTTATGGAGGAGGCTGCACCTTATTGATTATCCCTACCACTATGCTGGGGTTAGAAAACCTACGGATTAAAAGGTGCAGTAGGTAAGTCTGATAAAACTGCCTTTCTGTCATAGTTGCTGAAACTGACCCTATGTTTGAGTAGAACTATATGCAGCAGGTAAATGATAAAAAAAAAGATCCACCCACAGCCTGTAGTGCAGTTTACAAAAAAATCTACAGCTTCCTGTTCAGATGCACCAATCAGGGCCAGGCGAGGGTGTCTAAATGTGGGTCAATCAATGCTCATGTATTCATTGTCCCTTGTGGGGGGGCAGGGCTTAGGCCATTTTAGGCTTTAGATGAGGGGGGGGGGGGGACTGAGATGTTCAATTTATTGGGCTTTTTACACGAATATGCCCGCGGGTGAAGACGTAAATGTACTTTATCAGATGTGCCTTTCGTTTAGACAGCAACGGCATCCTAAAAACACTTGTTCTGTTCGAGTCCTTCCGTCCGTCCGTCCGTCCACTGGAGCAATAACTCCCCTTGATTGCATGTCCAGACAACATTATCTGCTTTTGTTGTTCCCTCTGTGCTACTACGGAGAGAAGTAGAAGGAAGGTTCTACACAGGCTGGTGGACATGGGGGTGTTGTGCGGCAGTGCTTCACACTACCACCTGGCCGTCTGGTGTGCATACTACCTCGAATTTCACACACTTTTGCGTTACCATATACACGCACAAAAAAATGGTCTAAACGCAAAATAAAAAGTGAGAACACAGCGCAACTTCTCTCTTCATATCATTTACACCTAAACATAGCCTAAGCCCTGGATCTTCGCAATCCTACCTGGAGCACCTTTAAGTAAAAAAAATGAATAAAAATGTTTTATGTTGACGATACAAGGGGAAATGAATGAACAGTACTCATTTTTTTGATTATTCTTTCTCATTTCTGCCATTAATCTGGTTCTTTGCCTGAAAATATTTCACCATTCTCAGAAACATTGGTGGCTGGGGTATTCCAGGTGTTTGTTTGTAGTACTTATTTTACAGTGTTAGATACATATAGTCATGGGTGTATAAACGGCAGTGTTGTGTATTAATTTCTGTGCGCCGTAAAGTATTCTTTGTTATAAAAGAAAATGCTATACAGACTCAAAGCAGCAACATTTTTCTATATATAGTATATAATAGTAGTTAGTTATGCAGTAATTTACAACTGGGTAATTTCAAACAATGTATAGTCTTTTAAACAAGCAAAGCAAACCTTTTTTCTCTCATTGTTGCAGCTCACTCAGAAAAAGTGGACAAGGAATCCTGCAGTCAGTAATCACTACCTCATTAAATCGGCTCCGTTTTGGAATGCACCCTGTTGACATCCAAATTAGAATGTCAATTAGCTCAAAGTGTTTCTGGCTGAAGCAGATACGTGGGCTGACATTTCTTAGTCCAGAGAGAACAATCCATGCTGGCCACGTCTGCACCATCAGCAGCCAAACAAAACACCTTGGTGGTGATGTGGCCGGACTCGCAACCAGTGTACATTTTTCCACAGAAATGTGAAAGAAGCCAGGATTTTATTGTCCGTTAAATAGGAATTAAAAAGACAAATACATCTTTATACATCATCTGAAGTTAAACAGCAATGCAGATGGGATTTTAGAGATAAGCCATTTACACAGAAAGAAAAACCAGATGAGATGATCTAATAACTTGGCTATGAAGCGGGAGAAGAACTGTTGTCCAAGTTGGGTCAATGGACATTAGCTAAAATAATTTGTCAATCAACGCCTTTACCAGCAACAAGTATGTATCAGGGATGTCTCAACACACGCTCCAAAGCCTCGGCACAGAACGTAACATCACCACTACTTGTCCGAGTCGGCTCCCTTTGTAGGCCCCCTAATCTAGTTCCTGCTGATGTCTTTTAGATGTGCTTCCCAGTGCTTCACACTGGTGGCTGGGACACCCTCAGATTTTGTGATTCTTAGCAAATCAGCTTCCCACATCTCATTACAATAGTCTAATCCATGGTGTTCTCCTTCCGGGAACTTGTCAGTGTTAAGTTTGCATGTTATCCCCGTGTTTGCGTGGGCCTCGACCAGGTGCTCCAGTTTCCTCCCGCTATAAAAAGACATGCATGCTGAGGAACTAGGACTACAGTTGAAAATTAGCCGACTGGCTAACACTGGCGCATTTACATAAATGTTGATTAATGTGCATTGTCCTAATCAAATAAATAAATCTTAAACATTATATTCCACGGTTAGAATTTGCGTACTGGCTTTTTTTTTTTAAACGTTCTATTCTCCAATCACGTGATGACACCTGAGCTTTCACTAGCTGAAGAAGGCGATGGGACAAGGCTGAAAGCTCTTCATAACAGATGCCTGTATATAAGGGGAGTCTTCATACAGTATATAATACAGCTGCCATGTGAAGTCTGCTGTGTGCGGTGTGCTTAACATGCCTGCAATAAAAAAATCAATATCTTAACCTATAATGGAGAATTTTTGTACAGGCGGCTATGCAAATTAACATTTAGCACAATCAAAAAAAAACAATTTCTATTCCAGGATCTCCCATCGCTCCAATTATAAAGGGACTGTAGGGCACGAGGTGCTGCCTTGCTGGATTATATTTGCAGCTGTAGCAGGTGGTGTTTGGAGGCAGGCATGGGGAGGCTATTTGCCCGCACAGACTCCTTTAAAAAAAAAAAAAAAAAAAGGTCTGCATGGGCTTCATTTGCATACATTTGCTGGCATTTGTCTTTTACCCCCTGAGTCATAAGCCATTTTTCCCCCCAATATTCTGGTCCCCTGGTTCTCTTGTGTTATAGTGCTTGTACTACACTGTAATGCACTTATCAAGTTATAGACAAAATTTCGTCCAGGATAATTAGAGCTATCTGGCCATCTATGATGAATGAACGGCATATAAAATGTATTGGGCTACAATTATGAAGACTAAAGAAAAACTAAATTAATTTCTAAATTGAATCTCACAGAAATGTCTTGAAATCACACAAAGAACAATGATGAACAAGACTTTTGAAAATTGTTCTCCCATGTCTCTGGCTTCATGTTAATGAAGCAATAATTACATTGTGACCACATCTCACTTTGAAATAGTAACTAACAGATGCTAAGGTTATGGTACAAAAAAAACATGGCAAAACCGAATTTCCTCAGATTTCTCTTGGCTGTTTTTTTTTTACTGTTTTTTCCGTGTGTGTGTGTGTGTGTGTCAGGGTATGTACAGCAATCCTTTAGTTAAATTTACTACTTTTTAATACCTTTTTTACTACCTTCAGAATTTTTTTTAAAACCATCACGACAATGAATTGCAAGTGTTAATCAGCGACCTTTCTATTATTTACACAGATTTTGACATTTATAACATACAGAAATGAATAGATTTAGAGACAACATAACATTAACAACATCTTGCACATATTTATTTCACTTAGTAAATAAAAGTAAAACAAACTACATAAATGTGCAATGAAGAGAATGGATAGTTGAGAACTGAGATCCAAAGTAGGGAGGGTCTGGGGGTATGCCCCCCAGTTTTTTTGTTTTTTTTAATTAACCATTAAATGGCACTTTCTGGAGAGTTTTGTGCAAAAAAATTGAGAAATTAAGTCTTGCATAATATGTGCAAAACTGTAGGGTTAAGAGCCTTTGCATTGTTGTAGTATCAACAGGTATTAGGGCATTCAGCATTTACATTATTAACTTTTCATGATATAAGAACTGACCCAGACAATGTGCCAAACATAATGAACCACATGAAGAGACAGGAGCATATGTCAGCAACAGCTGAGAAGATTTGGGTCTGTGGTGAACAGGTCCAGGGGTCCCTGGTGTAGGGACCAGGGACCCAAAGTTAAATTAATGTTGAGGGATCAACTAAGACCACTGAAATTCTAAAGAATGAGAACCACTGATTTACATAATTTCTAATCCTTTAGCCTTTGTGCCAAGGCTCAGTAATGTTTGGCCCTCATCCTCTGTGCAGCACTTACTGTAATTACTTTTTTGGGAAAATAAATACTTTTTGTTCATTTTATGAAACATTGAATGAATTATTTACAGTTACATTTAGATATTTAGAGATCATCAGATTTTGCTCATGTTACAACTTTGTGCACATTCAAAATATAACTCCTCCCATCTCGTTGTCCGAGATTTGGAGAGTTGTATATAGTCTGCTGTGCATGTCATTGCTCCGTTCATATGGTGATCTCACTCAGACCGTTTGACAGACACAGAGGCCCATTTGACAAACAGTTACGAGGAGGGCTGTACGCTGCTCATTATCGGAGGTCTACGACACGGATGCAACGCGGCACTGCCCACAGCAGAGCGGGTCCACCAGCCGCGCTGCTCACCTCTATTTTTACAAGAGAGAGTGGACACGAAGCGACGGACAGGTCTGTGATACTCAGAGCTCGGGCATTTCCCCGGCTTCAGGTAAAAAAAAATTCTCAGTTTGCGACAATTTGAAAATTCCGCAGACAGGGAGCGCTCTTGACCCCCCCCCACAGTCTCTGAAAGCACATCTAGTCGATCATAAGTGGCTCAACAAGTAGATCTATAGATAAACTCATCTTTAAGAAATTTGACCGACAGCGTGAGAAATCGGGGTGTGGCGTGTGAGCGTGTGAAACCAGTCAATGCGTGTGTCTCACGGCCAATGCGTGAGAGTTGGTAGCCCTGGAGTCGGGAAGCATTTCTTTAAACAGCTCTGAAATTTCTTTATTTGAGTTAAATGAGTGGTGTTTAACTGCAGTGTTCAGACACCACAGAGCCTCCGCGCGTAGTGTTGGTGTGGCGCCCATGGCCACCTACTACAGGCCTGAGCCAGTCCTAAACTCTGGTGTGTTCACCCAGCTATCAGAAAACTTGCATTTGCCCATTAAAAGACGACGATGGTTGTCCAGTCGTGTAAGATATGGCTTGAGGCAAGTCTAAACATAAACGTAAACCAGCCACTTCTGCTGAGCGCGCAGTGTTCTGAGACGATGTCGAACGACCACTGAATATGACGTCAGCATCAAACATAGACGGAGACGAAAGATCGATTATGTGCCCAGACACGCCAAAGCCCATATTTAAACGGACTAACGCAAACGCAGGATAGAATTTCAATCAGAATAGGACACCTGATAGTCTGAAAAAAATAATACCTAATTTAAAAAAAATAATACCTCTGAGACTAAATTTAACACTTTTAATGGCCTTAAATTTGACAATTTTGATTCATCACTTTTTAATACTTTTTAAAACCCCGCGGACACCCTGGTGTGTGTGTGTGTGTGTGTGTGTGTGTGTGTGTGGGGTGTGTGTTTTTTCAGCTCTAACAATTAACCATTTTTAGAATTTAAAGACACATTTGCATTGTAAGAGAAAAACCTATATAAATAATATCCTGATGGCACGGTCAGTCAAAATGCTCCCAAAAACTAAATAGACGCAATAAATAAATAAATAAATAAATAAATAAATAGCCAGCATTTTGCATCACTATTACACAATAAGCCATGGTTTCAAAATGAGAGACAAGCCAGGTTATACTGACCTTCCGCATGTATATGTACATTTACATTAACCACAGTGCGTGTAAAGTCAGATTCCATTTGCAAGCTGATTTCTTGTGACATTGTTTTTTGGGTGTTTTGGAGTGTCATGGAGCGATTTCATCAACTGCTCTCGCTCCATGCTGAGTGCTCAGTTTGGTGTTCAGCTGTACAGACACAAAACTATCACCATCTGTGGAACGGCTGTGGACAGATGTTTAACATATGTAGAAACTTACTACACAGACATCAGTTGGGAATCCATTTAGCCTGGGCTTTATGGGACTTATTTTCTGCATTTGAAATAATCGTTGGCATTGGACTTGGGATTGTGAGGTGCACAATTGTCCAGAATTGATGTTATTCCAGTGTGTGTGTGTGTGTGTGTGTGTGTGTGTGTGTGTGTGTGTGTGTGTGTGTGTGTGTCTTGGAGGTAGGCTAATAAAGAGACAAAATTCATAACCAAAATAGATCTTCATTTCTATGCTTAAGTGAAGCTTCCACAGTTGTAAAGGCTATTTATCTGAGTAACTAGGGTCACTCCTAGCTGCATTTATAGTTAAATGACCCTGTAGACTCTATAAATTAAGAAAACTAAATATTATTGTGGATTTGTTAATGTTTTCTGCCAGTGTTCACCGAACAATGTCATAAACCCCCTTCAAATGCAGTCATGGTGCTTGATGTTTAAATAGTAACAAAAAAAACCCTGCATTTTCAACATAAAGTAGCTCTAAGAAAATGACTACTCAAGGCTCATAATTGACCGAAAAAAAAAAAAAAAAAAAAAAAAAAAAAAAAAAAAAAAAAACACACACGTTCTCATCTTGGGTCCCTTGCTTTGAGTCTCCATAGCAACACACATTACTGCACAGAATTATCATACAGTGCATCAACACTGGTTATATGACAAGCATGCTGTGTGTGCACATGCATGTTATGTCCAAGGTTTGTGTGCTGGATTCACATGATGATGATGACTGGGTGAAGAGGTCTGGATGTTGGCAGAACAAAGAGGGATTGGGATCAGTCCTGGTGCATCTTTCAGGGGGGCATCAGGTGAGGAGAACAGGCTTTAATAGACAGGCTGAGCTGAGAAGCGAGTCCAACAGCTGAGGCTCTGCCTCAAGACGCTCGTGCAATCAAATCTGAAAGGTGGCAATGGCTGTCACTGAGTCAGAACGAGTTCAATGGAAAGGTCGTGATTCAACCGCTACATATCAAGAGTGGTCTACATTTCTATCTTCATGTTAATTCGTAAAGATGTTCTCATGCAAGCACTTGCGTATCTTCACCATCTGACTGTTAGCTAACGCTCATTCGAGAAACTGCGCCTCGCCTGTAAAGTGGGTGAGTGCAGGCGGCAGCAGCCGGGGGCGGGGACAAAAATCTGCCGTTAAATCCGACCGTTTACTGCCATTTCCAGCAACCTTCAGGCTGATCAGGAAGTCACAGAAACACTCACATCCTGTTACGTTCAAATAAAATGTTATCAGACCCATATATCAGGTTGGATACAGTCTCTAGTTTTTTTTTTTATTTTTTATTTTTTTAAAAGAAAGAGTAGCTGTCAATAGGCTCTACAAAAGGAGCTGTTGCTGATTTTAATTAACACACTATAGATGATCCGTAATCTGAACAGATTTCGTCTCTCTGACTTTTAAATGTCACTATTAGCCACACAGGTTTTTGCAGAATAAGCCTTTAAATCAGACAAATAGCAATAGAAATTCCTCCAATTCAAAACCCATGAAAGGTTTATATAAAAAGGTCATAATTTTTAGTCAATTCTGAACCAATCCGTTGTTAGATCAGCCCAGAGCCAGGCGTTTCCCAGCATGCCCTAGGTCCGCCTGGGTCTTTCAGTCCAACCCAGTTTCATGGCAATTCGTGAAATGCTGACTTTATCAATTCTAGTGATACGTGTACAAGAACACAATTTTCTCGTAGTGTTTGTGGTGGTGTGCGCAAATTTTTAACTGATGTATTTCAATAGGAACCACCTTTCATGATAACAGCACGATTTATGGTATCAAGTAATATTGAAAAGTATCAAAAATCTGTAAAGCGATAGGTTGGGGTGGTGGAAGACCGCGGTCTTGTGTCCCCCATGTGATTCCCGTGGATCGTGAAAATAAAGAAAATCCTGTTATTGTTGACAACTCACTAAAATCTAACTAACAAATCACAAATGGCCGTGAGACCAGGTTGTCGAGTCGGTGAAAAGCAACTGCGCTGCCTGAGTCTCAAACCTGCGGCCGCCTTGATCTCATCAGGTTATCGTTGCCCACGTGTGCATGACGTCAGAGCACGTGGGGATCAAGTCACAGATCCAACAGATCCGCAAGATCGCTTCTGCTCAGACCTGGCTCATCTCGAACGAGCCTATTGCTAAGCCTCTGTTCTGATCAACAGGTCGATGTGTAGCCACGCCCTAAAAAGGATCCTCTGCTTTATCGTCCATTTTAAAATAAAAGGGACCGGGGCGCCTGGTTAGCAGGTTAAGCGTGCACCCCATGTACAGAGGTCCTTCGGTTCCGACCTATAGCCCTTTGCTGCATGTCATTCCCCTTCTCTCTCACTTCCCGGTCTAAATCTATCCTATAAATAAAATGTAAGAAAAAAAAAAAAATAACATGGAAGGGACCATCATTTACTAAACCAAAATATAACACCAACTGGCAATGTTGCGGTTTTGGTTACAACACAAAACAAGCTTTATTCTGAGAGAAGGGGTGTTTGAGGGACTGGAAAACCAGCTACAGGTGTACATGACCAGCGCTGAGGATCAGGAAGGCACTCCTACATTTCCAAATCCCTCACGGTTGTATCTGATGACTTAGAAATATCAATCAGGTTCTGGCATTTAGGTTCAAATTAAGCACTGTCATATGTACCAATGCAAAGGGTCAATGATTTACATCTTAGTGGTGTGATATTTGGAAGGTGGTATTCTACGTGGAGAGCAGTGATTGGTAGCTGTATAGGCTCAAGGGACTTTGTTAGTGTTGGTGCCCCTTCTATAGACTTTAACCTGCCAACTTACAACTTTCTAGGTAATCTTACATGTTACATAAACATATCCTATGTAAGCTACATGAAATGAAATGAAATGAAATGAGAGTGGTCATTGGGTTAGGTCACTCTCCGAGCTACTGCAGAGCTTGTAAATTGATGCTGAAAATTCTTTGAGGACCTTCATGATCAAGAAACAGTGTCAAGCGGACTCCTTATCAACACATCATCCAGCATTGCGGTTCAAACACCACACTATCATATGCCCCATTACAGGAAACTCTATTCATATTCTCTTCATCTTCACCGCTGGTAGCCCTGAACGGCTACAAAAGCCCCCCAAACGCCTCTCCCGTAATGGGCAGCCCAGCCCCGTCAACATGCTTCAAGCTCTGCTCCCCCAGACTCACTGCCACTCGCTCAGCTTTATCAGTTCAGCATCTCGGTAATCAAGTCCAGCTGAGAATGATCAGCTACCAGCGTCTCTAAGCCAGGTGGACCTCATCAGTCTTTGATTAGTTTTCACAGTCCTTGCAACCCATGTTCACTACAATACTGTGGCACCTGAATTTGACCAAAGTAAGCCAGTAGACCTTAATTTAACCATTGCATGATATGATCATCACCTGTGTCTTGGACACATTTATATTTATTTACATATATACTACATGCATTATTGTATGAATTTGGCATTAACTGTTTTGCTTACCCTACCGGCCATGCAGAATTTTCACTCTCCACTAATTTTTGGGAAATTACATTTTATTTGATCAAAGTTGGTGTTATACAATGTATTTGAAGAACTAATTTTACAAGCCTGGAACATATAAATGACCACCAGACTGAGCACGTTTCCTCTTATGCACCTGTCCAAAAGATATTAAAATGTGTGCATGAGTCTTCATTGTTAAGTTGAATGTTTTTAGAAAATGAAATCCATCATTTGTGATTAACGAACTGTTTTCATTTTTCCATAGGGGAAAAAAACAAGACTAAACTTGGTTATGGATTGGTTTTCATTTACTAGACTGAAATATCTTTTGAAGGGAGGTCAAATATGTTGCCTTCATTTTAACTTTGGACAAATGCAAGCGTTTCCTGTTTATTAAACATTTTTATCTAAAAATTGCATAAATGAAATAGAATAACTGTTTACCCCTGGTTTCTTTTAGGCAAGTAGCAAATAGCCTAGATTGCTTTCTAATGCAATCTATCCATCTTTTTCTGTCTCTCAGAGACATAGATTGAAAACATCTTTCCATTTTGTTTAATGTTCCTAGGTTATCTTACCTATGTGGAAAAAATATGAGTTATTTTGGATAGGAATTGGTTTACATTCATTAGACTAAAATATTTTCACAGGAAGGTCAAACATGTTAAAAAAAAGCCTACATTTATTTATTCATTTTTGAATAGATAAAAAAATAGAACTACCTCTTTAACGCTAGTTTCTTTTAGGCAAGTAGCAAATACCACAGATTGCTTTTTAAATGCTATCTTTGTATCAATCCTCGTCTGTCTCTCCTTAGAGGCATGGATTGAAATTGTCTTTCTACTTTTCATGGGTTTTAATTTTCCTGGGTTATAGGACCCTGGGCACATATCAGTGGTCTGAGCTGTTTTTCTAACTACTCGTCTTCACATTGCCTGAGCGTCTCCTCCACAGTCCTTGGAGAGTTGTGCCAAGGGCACTTCATGACAGACACTCTCTGCCACCATGTTGCTCCTGTTTGCGTCATTCTCCTGATTTCCTACACTTTTTTTTCCCCCTGAAAAACTGAATTAAGTGAAAATGGTTAGGAGAAAAAGATATTATTTGTTTCTGGTGGATATTGCCTCATATCAAAGGCCAGCGCTGCATGTCTGGAGAGCTGCTGTATGTGGCCACGAGGCGAGTGGGTGGAAGCACAACAATGGTTTGGACAGACGAAAAAAGACTGGGAGTCCTATTCTGTTGACTAAGTTATTTGATTGTAGCTCTTTAAACACACCTAAACACTTCCCAATTAAAAGATCCATCTGTAGAAATTAATTGACTGCTTATGAAACCAATTAACAGACAAATACAAGACAGAGATTTACAAGAAAAACATTCATTGGATTTTGAATCTGGAATAATCTTTGAATTCGGGGTAGCACTTATTTTTCTAAAACTGTCATGGAGCACCTACTGTGGGTCCATGGTTGTTTGGATGTATAGAAGCACAAAAGACAATGCTCTCCCGCTGGCAGCAAATGCAAAAGAATTTCAAATACAGCAAATTCCCGAACAAGACGGAGTACTTAAATCAAAAATATCATCTTCAAAACTCATGCATAACAAGGTTATTATGAGGCCTGTCTTACACATCAAGGTTTTGTGAATGCCACATAATCCTTCCCCGCAGTAGGCCAGAACCTTGTAAATCTCAACGCCAAGGGAAGAAAGGGTTCTTTGAATAAGCAAAATGTTTGGGTGCCAAAACAATATGTGGGCTGCAAAACCTTTATTTAGAAACTGCAGTGTAGTAGCTATTCAAACATGAATGTTATGTCATATTTAGAGATGAAACTGGACTGCATTGTGCGTAGCATGAAAGTGATTTTTATATATTTTTTTCAAGGCACCTAAGGACACTTTTAAATCAATGAGGCCAGACACAAGAACAAAAATACTAGTTTCCCCCTGATTGAGGCAGTTAAAGGGTAACATCATTTTTTGTTTGTTTTTAAAGGTCCCATGACATGGTGCTCTTTGGATGATTTTATATAGACCTTAGTGGTCCCCTAATACTGTATCTGAAGTCTCTTTTATATAGACCTTAGTGGTCCCCATATATGTATCTGAAGTCTCTTTTATATAGACCTTAGTGGTCCCCTAATACTGTATCTGAAGTCTCTTTTATATAGACCTTAGTGGTCCCTAATACTGTATCTGAAGTCTCTTTATATAGACCTTAGTGGTCCCTAAACTGTATCTGAGTCTCTTTATAGACCTAGTGGTCCTAATACTGTATCTGAAGTCTCTTATATAGACTAGTGTCCGTATAACTGCTGTATACATATATATATATATATATATATATATATATACACACAGCAGTTGGCGCGGTTGTAATATTGATTCTAAAACGATTTGATTGATTTCAAAACGATCCGCCAATACAGGTCTACATGTGGTCGATAACAAATCATCGACATGGAGTGTCCAAAATGGTATTAAAGCATTCCATTGGACAGCACATGTCTCTATAATTTCCAAATACAAATTCAAAAAATGCAATATTTTATTTTCCATGACCCAGGTGCTCAAGGGTCGCTGCTGCACCAGATTCAGTTTCCCATGTCTCTGCCCAATCCCCAAAGGACTGATGACGGATTATTTTGGGAACTGAGTCTGTGTACCACACCGGGGCGAGGATTAGGATTAAAGTGTAGATGCACAGTGATTGAAGTATGTCTGCCGATGTCTCACCACGCCACAGCTATATGCTAAATAACGCACAGCTCCAGTCCCAGAATAGCTCGGGCCTCGAGCGTTTATGGAGTCGAGGCGTGGGACCTTTCCGTTGCTTGCCAGTGACACTTTGTGATATGTTGTGCAGAAACATCTTAAGCTTCTCCTCGAAATATGTAGTTGTTTTTGTTGTATAGCTTCAAATTGTATATGTAAATGCATCCGTACCGTGCATTTGTCATGATTTTGTTGAAAGTAAATTGGAAGCGGAGTTTTTGCAGAGAGCTACACAGCCAAACTTCATCCTTTTGATTAAAGAGAACAGAAGTGGATGTGACATGTTCATTTGTTCTACTCCGAATGTAGTACAGCATCTCTTCAAATGGAGTCATGAATCTAAGATACAAGGCTTTCAAAAAACCTGTTAATTTGCTTTGAAATAAACATAATGTATTGACACATTTCCGTTAAAGAAGGAAATTGGTGCCCTAACACGGGTTAAACCGTTTTACGACTCACAGGAACTCTACTTTCCCTGAGGGGAGGGCACAGCGAACTGTAGTCTACCTGACAATAAAGTTCCTGCTCTTTGTTCATTAAAAAGTTTCTAGTGAAAGGACAAGGTCTTTTTTCCCAAAGGGGACGGCGAGAGCCTCCAGATCTATGTGACACTACAGCTCATTAAAAACTCTGACAGTCCCACTGCCGTTTTATTACCGGACATTTTCTGTCTCCGAACTGCACCAGCCTGCCATGTTAAGGTAGTAAGAATGTGTGTAAATGTGGGTTTGTGAGAGTAATGAGGGATGGGAGAGGGAGAATGAGTAACAGTGAACGAGAGAAACAGAGATGGTCTAACGGGGCCTTTGTGAACTCTGATTAATTCAACCTTAGCTTCATTTGTTTCCCGTTCTGCAACCTATCAGAACGTGACTGCCCTTAAAAACGTGAAGCCCCAAGGCAATGAGTCCCGCCCTCATGGGATTAATTTGAACAAGAAAGGTAACCTTTTCCTGAACTGACATATTTTGTTTTTATAGTTTCGATTTTTAAAGTACAATTTATTTTCAGTGTTTAATTGTTGCAGTTTCACCATCACTGGACTGCTTCTTTTCAAGTTGTCCAGTATGGTTCTTACTAGTGCTGTCGATTAAACGGGTTATTAACGGCGTTAACGCAAACTCATTTTAACAACATAAATTCTTTTATCGCAAAATGTTCTTTTTGGCCTAGCAAACTTTGTAGTTTTTTTTCAAATGGTAATGTTAGAAAAACTACAACACCACACCGGATCTAGCTCGACCGGAACCAAAACCACAGGCACACCGCGCTCACGCCGTTTGGGCTTTGGAGCCGGCCAAAGAGTAGTAACGTTACGTTTTGAGTGGATGGCGAGTGCGAGACGCCAAAATGGACGTCAATAAGATTCTGAATGGAAAGTTTTACTTTTTAAAAGTTGCCAAATGTTCCATTGCCAAACCAAAGTGATCTGTGTGTCTGGTCAAACTGAGCTATCATCGCAGCACGTCCAGTCTGAAATACCACTTGATGGACAAGCACACAGCTGATGCAAAGTATTTTTTTCACCCTTTCATTGATGGACAGTGTTACACTGTGTGAGAGCTTATTTGCTCCAAGTGAGAATGTTACGTGTTAAATTGAAAAAAAACAGTAGGCTACATGACAATTTTCACAAAACATTTTCACAACGTAAGCCAATTCACTTTGCTATGTTGATAAGAGCGTTAGATGAGAAAAAATAATAATGGGAGAATAAGAAATCAAAGGACATTTAGAATAGATAAAAAGTGTGCGGTTAATTGCGAGTTAACCATGACATCAATGCAATTAATGGCGAATAAATATTTAATCGTTTGACAGGACTACTTCTTACCTAAAGTAAATACCAAAGCCTTGCCATCAGCTGTCAGTGTAAAATACACACACACACACAAACACACTTGATGCTTTTGTGCATGGGAGTGAGTCATCTACACAACGTACACAAAAAGTGATGAATTTCATCACTTTTTCTTCACATTCAAGCCATTATGTCCCTGTTATTTATATTTTATTTCTGCCCTTAATTGTGCTATAAATAGCCACAGCAGTGCGTAATGACAGCTGCTCTGGTGCTTTTTGAGAACCACAATGAGATTTATAGAAGAGAACCAGATGTTGGCAAAACATTATGAATCTGACTAAAAGTATGCTTATGCATCTGTATATAGATATATGTATGTATTTGTCTTTGTACATGTATACAGTGGTATGCATCTGGCCGCTGATGTGTCCCACAGAAGAAGTAGTCAAGTCACAGTAACCAGGATGTGGCCTACCGATCCAGGGAGTGAATGTGAGAGCAGCTTTTTTGTGTTGAGTGGGCAGGTGTGGGAAACAGGACAATGGTGTCCAACTTGCGTCATATGCCACAGGTGTGTGTTACGCTAAAAGCAGTATCATGTTTATAGATTTTTTTGCCCCTTGGTAGTGGTGGGTAAAAGCTGAAAACACAAAATTGACAACATTGAACATTTGGTCAACATATGATGTGCAAATGGACTGCATTTGTGTACCGCTTTCAAAGTCCTCACGTCTACTCAAAGAGCTTTAACAGAGTACAGGAACCATTTATCTGTCACACACATCCACATCACTGGTGACTGAGGCTGCCATTAAAGGTGCCACCTGCTCATCAGATAAACACTCACACATCAATGGCGTAGCATCTGGAGCAATTCAGGGTTTGGTTTCTTGCCTCAGGACAGTCTGACATGGTCTTCTACCGCTCTACCTCCTGAGCCACAGCTGCCACTTATTAAACCCAAACACAATTCTAATGTTGTCTTCTTTTAGTTGCGATTATAGATAAATATGTGGCTGCATAACGCTCCAATATGTTCCCCGGCTTGTCTACCTGTGTCTGTCTGAGATGGTTTATTAGCGCTTTCTTTTTTCTGGCGATTGATCAGAGCGGAGAGGCTTTACCACACAGTTAAGCTGTTGCAATTTGTAAATCCAAAACAACAAGCTGAAAGATGCTTAAACTCTTCATAGTAGAATTTAATCTATATCGACGATGTTTCACTTGAAGGATTGTTCAGGTGCCACCAGAAATGTTGCAGAATGTCTCTATTTTCAGCCGGATGCCCCTCTCCTTCCTCGGTCTTTGTGTTGTAATTCTCTGGTGAAATTATGAGGACTATGGTTAACTCCTCTGCAGGGTAAATTGAGACAGCTAGCTAGACTATGAAGGTAAATATGGTGCAAGATGTGACAGCGCGTAGATGCAATTTGAACACTTGCAGAATATGATTTGAGAGCTTGTACAACTAAAATTGAACTTGTAGATGTGAGGACTTCTGGAATATGATTTGAGAGCTATTGCAACACTTTTTGCGATACATTTGGTGCAAAACTAATTTGTACCTGTGGTCTGTGGAGCTCTGAGCCAACAGGATGGCCGGGGGACAGCAAGGTTTCTATCTTCAGATGAGGGACAACTCTGTCCGGCTTATTTATGTAGCATGAAACCTAGTGTTAGCTAACTAGCAGCCAGCCCGCTTTTAAATACTGTAAATACCTTTTAATTATCTCAACTACTTATAACAGTCCAACTGAAACGCTGGTGGTGAGCTCCAGGTCCTGCAGCCGCGGACGGACCACCGTCAGTGGGGCTCGGCCAGCGTGGAAACATCGCTAGAAAGCTCAGCTGCCGATCTCGACCCGGAGCTCCAGACCAGCGGCACAACCCCCCTGGAGCCCACCCCCAGTGTTGGTGGAATAGCAAGCTAGCATTAAAGAACTAACCCCGGTTATAAATAAATACATTTTAGTTATCCTAACACTTTTAACAGTCCAACTGAAACAATGCCGGTGAACTCCAGGTCCTGCAGCCGCAGCCGGACCGCCATCAGTGGCGTAGTTTGCTGAAGTTTGAAACTGCACACTACAGTAGGCTTTATGCCAATGGTGTTTTCAAATAAAAAAAAACGTTTGCACAAAGAAAATCGACATGACATTGATGCCATTAATCGCGATTGAATACTTTAATCGTTTGAGAGCATGTAAAACAGACTGATAGCGTGGAGTCACCTCCAGCACATATCTGCAGGAACCAATTTCTCCTTTATCCATGGCAGGTGAAAAAGGTTCTTTGGCAGCGCTCCGTGATAGCGCTTAGAGAGGGGAGCCTTGACATGGATCCCCAGCTGCTTCCTATCCAGATCCACCCTGCAAACTCTCATCAAACAAGACAAATTGCTGCTTAGGGCGGAGGGAGAAGGTCAGAGAGGAAAAGAGCGGTGGAAGTTTGAGTTGCGTAACACGGGAGGGAGAGGGAGTGTGAGAAGCAGAGAGAAGAGCATTCTTAACAATGAAGTATGAAATTGAAACGTGAAGGGAAAGAGCGGAGGGAACATCCTAAAGACTGACAGATAGTAAAGAAGTGGGGCTGTCTATTAAGCCCTGTCCTGGAGCGCTGCTGAGAATAGTGTGCAACAGCTCATTAACTTCCATCATGCCTAGCTGTTTTCTGCTTATGAGAGGAGACCGTGCAAGTCAGTACCAGCTTCCAAGGCACTCCGCTTTCTCTTGCTGGTTGTTCCTGTTATTTTGAGATGTGAGTGAGAGACTCTGACTGATGTAATAACAGATACAGGGAGACACTGATGGAGAGAGAGATGCATTGTTATCTGAGCACCAAACTAAGGACTCAGTAATTTCTTCAACGTTCTCCTGAGCACTCAGAATAAAAAAGGTCCAACACATTCTCACTCCCAGCGCGTCAAAAAACTGCGCTTGGGGGGGGGCCTGTAGCTCACCCAGTAGGAGCGTTCGCCCCATGTTAGCTGAGTCCTACAGCGGCGCGGGGTTCCTATCCGACGTGCTGCCCTTTGCTACGTCATCCCCCATCTCTCGCCCCCTTTCCAGTCTACTATTACTATAATAAAAGGGAAAAAAGCCCCAAGGAATAATCTTTACAAAAACAAAGCGGTGCTTGGTTAGGTGACTTCAGTGTTTGTTGCTAACGCAAAAAGTTTCCTTTAGCGTTTAGCCCTTTGGCGTCCTATTTAGACACGCGTGATCGGGACTCTTTCATACTACCGTTGATTCTCTTTAATAATACGTCGTCTTACAGACGGTCTACTCGAAAAAAAACAAAAGCAAAAAAACATCTGCGTTAGTTTGCAAACACGCTGCAAATTAACACAACCAAGCCTCTGGCCTCTAGGGGCAGCGCTAAGTGGAACAGCTTGATTCTCGACCCCACAGAGAGAGAGAGAGAGAGAGAGAGAGAGAGAGAGAGAGAGAGAGAGAGAGAGAGAGAGAGCAGATAAGAGGTTTGTTTTGGAAAAGGGAAGAAAAGTGTAGTAAAGAGGCGACATCAAAAAAGGGCCTATTCCTTTTTAGCTTTGGCCCTAGCCTTTTACAGTATTATAAAAGAGCAACAAGTTTCCATAGCTACCACGTTAGCCCATACATGTTACTAAAAAACTAGAACACTTATTAAAACTCTAATTTAAAAAAATTAGACAAACAACATTTTCACTTTGTCTGACATAACCTCGCCTACATAACACGTGACACACTCGCGCGACGCACAAACACGGCACAAACAGCACTTGGCCCACACACACACACACATGCGGGACACACACACATTCGCGACACACACTCATACACGCACATGGGCACTCGCACACACACTCGCACTGTGCGGTTTTTTACCCTTTAGACGGAGAAGCGGCGATGGAGCGTTTTTAAGATTTTAAGCCCCAAAAAACGCTGTCGCCGTCTAAACGAAAGGAAAACCTGATGAAATATTTAGTTGTTTTCACCCGCGTGCGTATTCGTGCAAACAGGGCCTGAATGCTCTGTTACTGTTTCCATCGCACTGTGCTGATACATGCTCAGTTAGGCTGTGAGTGAACAGCTGTAGGACTTAACAGACAGCCAGCCTGGGAGATCTGGACTGTGACAGCTGGTCATTCAGGCTTAGTGCTGGAGGGGGGTTGGGAGTACAGACGCCTTGGAAAGCCTGTTTAGAATTAATGGCAGTTTCATGGTTTTTTCTCCACATAAAGTGGCATGTCCTTGCTGTTACAAAGACAAGTCTTCCGCCCAAAAAATATTTTGCAGAGCCACCGGCGCAGGGTCCGGAGCTCAGTACCGCCCCTTGTGATTGGTTTAAAGGAATGCAACCAACTGAGAGCGTTTTGTCTCCTATGTGTGCAGCCAGACCTTTCTCCACGGCGCTATGGAGATAGGTCCGGCAATGCGAGACTAGTGTGTGTCTAGCTCAGAAGTGAGCCATAACCACTGGACTAATGGTGTTACGAAGTGTCGTATGACAACGTCCAAAAGGCCAACATATTGGAACCTGTTTAGAATAGCCTGTCACCATGGAGTACGGAGAGATGTGATGACAAAGCTGGATGAAAGCACACATATTTAGACGTTCTCTCCACAAATGCGGTCAGTGTGTTGCGTACAGTTGCACCTTGGAGAAGTGACGGAATCAGTTGTTATGAATGAAAGAGGGGAGCAGTGCATGCTGGAATGTATGTCACTGAGAAAGCCTCCCATGCTGATTCCACTATTATAAAGGAGGTTTTAGACGCCATTAGACCTGACACACACTTCCTTTGAAGCATACTGATGTCTAGAGGCCCTCTCTCCACATTTTCACCACAAGCAAAAAGAAAAGACAAAAAACCTGATTAAACACCTATGAACACTGTCTATTACAGAGTACTGAGTCCACTACATTTTTGTCATTTCAACCTCACAAAGCTTTATTGAGCATAGACTGTAACACAATCTTCTGGCCCAGATGGAACCTTACTTTCTAAAGGTTGCGGCAGATATTATTGCAGAGCCTATTACTTCTCTTTAAACTGAGTTGATACCCAGTACCTGGACATCAGCAATGGCTCTCCCTTTATTAAAGGGTGGAGACCCCTCTCACTTGATTTTGAATTACCGTCCCCTATCCAGACTTTCTCTAACGGACCAAGTGTTTATCTGATAATAATCTCTGTGACTCTCAGTCAGGTTTTCAATCCGGCCATAGCATTTTAATCTTTAGACCGTAAACAGCACTGTCATGCAACAAGGCAGGCCTGCTTGGTTCTTTCATTGAATGATTGTAAAGACTTTATCTCTCAAACTGTGAAATTTTGGGTCAGATTGGTAGGATTGCTGTAGAGAAAGTAATTTAAATGTTCCATGACATGGTGCTCTTTGGATGCTTTTATATAGACCTTAGTGGTCCCCTAATACTGTATCTGAAGTCTCTTTTATATAGACCTTAGTGGTCCCTAATACTGTATCTGAAGTCTCTTTTATATAGACCTTAGTGGTCCCCAATACTGTATCTGAAGTCTCTTTTATATAGACCTTAGTGGTCCCCTAATACTGTATCTGAAGTCTCTTTTATATAGACCTTAGTGGTCCCGTAATACTGTATCTGAAGTCTCTTTTATATAGACCTTAGTGGTCCCCTAATACTGTATCTGAAGTCTATTTAATATAGACCTTAGTGGTCCCTAATACTGTATCTGAAGTCTCTTTCCAAAAATTCAGCCTTGGTGCAGAATTTCAGCCACTAGAGCCAGTCCCACTATGAGTTTTCCTTAGTATGTGCAATTTCTGAGTCTGTAGCTATTTAGGAGGAGGGGGGGGGGGGCGGCAAGGTGCAGGCTGGGGGTATGGCCTTGACCAACTGCCACTTTGCTCATTTGAAAGCCATGATGTCTCTCTCTCATGGGTGGGCCAAATTCTCTGGGCGGGCAAAGCAAAGAAAGGAAAGGTAACCTTGCCCCTTATGACCTCATAAGGAGCAAGATTCCAGATTGGCCCATCTGAACTTTAACATAGAATGCAACATTTTCTTTCACGGGGTACAAAAGTCGCACCAAAACTAATTCCTTCCTGAGACTATTTTGCAGAGCCATTGTCTCCGCAACTGGAGCTTTGAGACAATTTTGAGAAAGAATTTTAAAGAAAAGCATTTTATCCAAACAAGGCATAGAAAATCTGCTTAGAGATACAAAAAAATACTGGATAGGATAGAACAACACAATTTAATTCTACTGAAAGGAAACATCACATACATATCCTGTTATGGGACAGGAGGGAGGACCCAAATGCAGAGACGAGGAGGCTGAGATAGGCTGAGTCATAGAGGGTTTATTCACAAGAGTTCAACAGAAATCAGCAAAGGGCAAAGTCCAAACATAAATCCGACCCAGCACAGGGGGAAGCAGGGGTCCAAAACCGGAGGGAAACTCACGGGGGACTGACGGGGAATTCAAGGGGAGACCCACGGAGAATAGTCAGGGAACAGGCAGGATAAGGCAGGCTTCCAGCGCTGACGGGACGGAAAACCGCCAGCTGGCAGGATAAACAGACAGGGAAAAAAGGGGTGACAGCAAACTGATAACTTACAAGGGTACGGTGAAGAGGACAATCTCACAGGGCGACGGCATGACAGGCAGAAGGATCTGACAAAGGACAAAGAAAACACAGGGGTTAAATACAAGAGGTAACGAGGTAATGGGGAACAGGTGAGACGTCAGGTGAAGCACATTAGGGCGGGGCTGGACAATCAGACAGGCAAACGTGAAGCTAGACAAGACAAGACAAGACAGGAAGCTGACTACCAAAACAGGAAGCAGAACAGATACAGGGAAACATAAGACAGGATCCATAACACCAAATGAGGGAGAAAACCGAGGCAAAAACACAAGGAAGGCCAAACGGGGAAAATAACCCCCAACAAAACCCCAAACCACAACAATATCCGAATACAGTACACATTTTCTATAGGCTCATTCTGACACTTTTTAAGAAAACAATTCCAGTGCTGGTTCCATGATATCAGGATTTTGGATAGTCGTCATGGAAACATTAATTGATCATGTCATATGACAAGGGCTGGGAAGATTGGCAGAACAGGCAGTCACGTGACAGTACTCTGATCTAATGGAAATCCCAATTGCCACCCTGTGCTCCTCTTCCAGCCCCGCCCCTGCGTGCAGATCGGATTTCTGTTTCCTCTTCCTGATTTTCTTCTCTTTCCTTCCATCTCTAATCTCTGCTCTACGTCCCTCCACTTAGCTTTCATCCTTCTTTACCCTCCCCCCCCTTTATCTTCCTCCTCTACTCCCTCTCATCTTATTTTCTCCTAACTGCATCTCCTCTTTTAAACTCAATGAGCTCCTACATGTTAGTAGAAGTTCCACAGCAGCTGAAGAAGGGCACTGCACCGCCCACAGAGTGCACGGGGGGGGGGCTGACTGACTGAGAGCATGGGAGAAGAAGAGACGGAGAAAGATGAAGAATAACAGGTACTGATGAACAACCATGGACACGTTCAAAACCAAATCTCTGTCTTTCCTCACACATCTCTTACAATCATCGCTACTCCAGATGTTTCGATCATATTCTCTCCGCATGTCTCCACTACAGACACTTATTCTTTACCGATGTCTTTATACACTTGTGTCAATAAATGTTTGGTCATTCTAAAGTTTCTTTCCTTGTTACTAAGGGAATATTTTAAGTTTAAGTGTGTCATACTAAAGCACACAATTGTATTTCCATCTCACTCCGAACGTGTAAAATACCCACGTTTGGACAGCGGCTGTCGGCGTCTTCAGTCAATGGAATGCTAACGGCGGGAAATGGCTTCAAAGCATCTAAATGGATCCATAGGAGGTATGCATGGGAAACTCGCTTACCCCCTTGGTTTTCTAGCTAAGCAAGGGGAATCTGAAAGCTACAGCAGATAATGACATTTTAGAAACTTGTGGCAACAGGGATTGTCCCTTTCCTGTCTCATCACAGTGTACGGCAATGCATATGACTACATATGACGTGTCAGTTGTTTGGATCTTGTTGGGAATGGGAGAAGGCCAATTTTATAGCCAGGGTGACCAACTTGTTGCATGAGAAGGCCTTATCTCTTCTTCATATTTCTCATTCGCAACACAAATATTTGACTGGCCTTAATCATGGTGCATATGGCTTGTGTTTTTGACAGTGATTGCAGTCTTTGTGTCCCTGTGACGATTTTGTAGGAATACTGAGTCTGTTTTTGTGGAGTGCTGATTGGTCAGTAGGTGGTCTGTTTATACACACATTGATCCAGTCCAGTGAATTTACCATTAAATCACTTGTTACCATGGTGATTTGCTCCATGTAAAAGTGAGGCAGCTTTGTGGATGAAGTCACGAAGTATAGGGAGAACTTTTGACACAATTGAAGAGGCCATGAGGGCAAAAAATAACAATGGCCAGATTGAACAGACTGATCCTTCGAGTGAGGGAAACGGTTATGAATAGACTCTTGGCTTTAAGAGGAAACCATTTACCAAAAGCCCTCGTATTATGCACATCCTCTTGCCGTGTCATTCTATGCTCCGCCATGTGAGGACAGTGTTGAGCTGAAGGCTTTTCCCAGTGATTTATTTTCATCAGCTCTCCTTCTCCCACCACTCAGACCTGTACACACCCAACACCCACACACAGGCTGCTGGTGCCAACGTGTCCAGCCTTTGATGGTGTGTGTGTGCGTGTGTGTGTGTATGTGTGTGTGTGCATGTGTTATCAAAAATCCTCATCTTTGGCCTTCTACCCTCCCCATACCCCCATCCATCTATGTGCTAGAAAACAGGCTGGTCTTATCTTTTAACAAAACCTCTTTGTGGTCCATAAAAACCAGGGTTGTGTCTAATGGCTTAATGGCCCTTCTGTGCCACATCTTCTCCACAGTCACACACAGCACATTAGAAGGAAAGTGAGATCGCAGGGATGGACTGGGAATATTAAAAAAATTCAAGGATTTGGATACAGATATGCACCACCACTGCCACCACCATCTAACCTTAGGTCACATGTGTTGAGAGTTAGATTGTGAGGACTGATTAATCACTTGAACTTACTATTGCTGTTATAATTACAATCATATATGAAATAAAAAAACCTTCAGTAGCAAAGACCATATGATCAAACAAATACGTTGGAACAAATTATTAATGGATGACGATTGGTATGCGAGGTGTGAAGGCGCTTGTAGTCATCTGGAGGATTGGGTGTGTATTCATAGGAATACTGGAAGAGGGGTTGTTGAGGTACTGCTTCTGAAATCATGCTAGGTAGCTTCAATTTCAGAAAAAAAGAATCTAAAAATCTTAATCCTCTGACAAAATCGATATTTTCATAAGTTTTAAGTCTTGGTAGTGAAGTTAAATCATGTGATCATTGTCAACATACCAATGGGTGTGCCCCTTTAGCCCCATACAGGAAGCAGCACAGGGCTTAGGCCAGTGTTGTTTGTGGTTGCTACGGCAGTGCTCCAAGCAAAACGCTGACGTTTTTTAACCCTTCTGAAGCACGTCATCCAACAGGAATTTTACCGCCAGATAAACATGGACCTCCGCCATTCATCTCCATGTCCGGCAGAACAGAAAATTAGAAAACTTTCCCTTCAAGGTCCAATGTGTAGGAATTTCTCCCGTCTAGCATTGAGATCATATATCACAATCAATTCTCTCGCGCCACGCATTTCAAAGTCCGTATTACAGCTACGGTAGCCTTCACGCTTCAAAAAGCCAAGATGCTTTTTTCAACATCCTTTTTCTTTTAGCGGGCAAAGAAGAAGACTCCTGTTCCTGAAATTTGGATTTTGAATACGTGTGGTCCTCCATGATTCATTCTTCAAACTTGCCGGGCCAGGAAGCGATGATACCCATTAGCAGCACCCATGAGTTTATCATGTGACAGCAAAAACGCGAAAGCGGAGCAGTATGTCCTGTATGTCCCTTACCAGCTAATGTATTTCAAGATGGCGCATAAATATGGAGCGTCTGCCCCAGTTCTTGTAAATGCAATTGTAAAGTTTCAAGCCAGTAGGAATACTTCGAATTGATGGCGGTGGTAAATGTTCATGAAAAAGGACAAGTTAGGAACAGGCAACACAGATTTTGATAACAAACAACTACAAACGTTACACACTGGACTTTAAATTACCAGCCAATGCTAGCAGTAGCTAGCTGGCTTGGTTACATTTTTCAATACTAGTCCAAGTATTGTAACTTTTGACCTTGCAAGACCCCCAGTCTTTATGAATTTTGACTGTCTTTGACGTTAGATGTGAGATGATTGTCTTTAGATGTGAGATGGTGGCAATCTTTTCAAAGTCTGTTCTAGTGTAGTGGTCCTTAAATGTTTTTCCATAATGCACCTCCATTGAAATATTTTTCCCATCCAAGGACCCCTAGACCAGCACAAAACATTTGAGGTAGAAAATAAATGCGTAGCTAAAGAAGCTCCGCCATCAGTGTCTGATTTACTAAACAATGACATTGTTATTATAAAACATGCTTTCAATTCAGTGTACTTTGGTAAGATAGCATTTCTCATGAACTGCACAAAATGTTGTAATCCTCCTGACCAAAGCTGGATCATTTTATTCCTGTTGTCTCGTGCCTACCCACTGCTTCATCTGCAGACTCTTTAATTGGTGTTCCAGTGTTTTCAAAGGACTGTGGCCCTGTTTCCACTCTGCTGCTGTGAGCCAGCATCTGCAAAATGCAGTATCTAGTTATTTCAAAGCATTTGAATGCTTGTACATTTGAAAGCTGATTTTTAAGCCCTACCTTACATTTTTGGCTTATTTTGTATGGAGCACGAGTCATCAACAGACAACTGCTCTGCCCATGGTAACATGAAGTAAAAGATGATTCCAGGGAAACCATTGCTGTGGATTAACCTTCCAGGAGAATGACACCATGCAATAAAAATGTATAAAGTGACCACAAAATGTTGTACATTTCCATTAAATTAAACAATGTGTTGTTTTTTCTCTATTGTGTCCTACTTCCTGTTTTAATCCGAACTTCTGGACTTTTTTTCTGAGTCAGGTCAGGAAACAGACACCTTCCTGGGAGCCTCAGTGTCCAAATCGTCCTTGAAACCGACACTGGGGCAGCCAGAACAGCCATAACAGGAAGTAAAGAGAAAGTGATGGCAAACGTGGGGCAGACCAGCTTTTTTGTTCACAGGTGTGGCTTCAATTTAAATCTACCACCACCACCAAACAGCTGACTGTGGACATGGAAGCTCTTCCTGTGGGAATGGCTGGCATCACATCAACATCCTGTTTGTCAGATAGGCCAGCGGGGAGATGAGGGGATCATTTCTGTTATGACTGGACGATGGAATTAACTATTTACCATGGTAAAATATAAAAGACGGCAATTTCTCTAAGGCCTTTTACATGAAACTGTGCAATATGGACTTGTGCTACTTGGACAATGTGTTAATATCATACTTCTCACCAAGAACACATCTCTGTATCTTGAACAGAGCAATGGACAATAATATGTGTGAAGTGTGAGTGAGTGGAGTGAGTGAGTGCATAGACAGTCTAAGAAATGGACAATTTGACACCATAACATGAGATACAAGATAATGGAGCCATTTCTACATTTTTTTAGTTTCTTTAGAAATAACGGACAACAAGAGTCTTTAAACGCTTTAAAGTTATTCACTGTCACAGTGACGCCAAAGTGAACAGCAGTCAATGGGATGCTAACGGCAGTTGATGGCTTGATAGCATCAAAATGGCTTCATGGGAGGTGCTCTTTGTCGAGGCTGGCTTAGCCCCTTGGGTAAATGACTAGATGAAAATAAAGCGAGGAGCAGAGACTTCACATGCAGATCTGTAAAAGGAAAAGAAAGTATTTGTGTTTGAAGTTCAGCCTGTTTGAGTGGGTATGTGCATCTGCGTCAGGATATACCTGACAGCCTCTTTTTGTAGACAAGTCTGCTTGTGCGAATGTTTTGTTTGTGTGTGTGTTTGTGTGTCTGTGTGTGTGTGGTAATTTCCCTAAATGTGTGTGTTCATCTGGCTTGTCTCCTGTTTCCCGCTGGACGAAATCACCCAGAGAAATTTGTCTGACATCAGGCTTTGCCATGCCTAATTTCTGCTAATCCACAGAGACACACACACACAAACTGTTTCTCTCCTGCTCCCACATCCACACACACGCACACACACACACACACACACACACACACACACACGCACACACACACATACACACACTCAGACACAAATAGCACCCAAATGGAGTCGTATCAAGGAGCAGCATGCACCGCAGTGAGACGGAGCAGAACAAGTTCATTTGTACAGTGCCAAGAAACTCTAATTCCTTGTTGCGTTCGTTAATTTCCATCATGGAAGCAAGGGCAGCTCCTCTGTGAGTAACAGCTCGGCGCTCCGACAGGCCGTCAGCCGCGCTCGAGCGTGCGTTCCTGTTTACATTTGTGAGCTTACTGCTGCTGCAGCGGGAATCAGCTTTGGAGTTTTAAAGATGATGAATAAATACAATGAAAAATACTCAACCGCACCAGATGACATGACAATTGAAGTGCATTGTGTGTCAATGCGTGCGTGCTCTGCACTCTACGGGACACCTGGGGCCTCATGTAAACATCGTATATGCACATAAAGCTTGCATACGCCGGTTTTCGCACTCAAAACGCAAATTAAAAGTGAAAAGTGCCGAAACTCAAACAGTACTAAATAGTTTCCACTTAATATACATATACATGAAAAAACATAATTACATCTGCTGATAGTCCATAAAAGTTTGATCGTATACAGTATGGGGATAATGTTTTTCACCTTATTAACTGTTTATTTCGCAGGCTAATTAACCTCTGTTAAACATGTGTAAAATCCACTTAGAAAATACTTTCAGTCATCCTTTCCATATCTACTCCTATCTACTCACTACGCAACAAAAATATCAGAAAATGCAACAGGGTCTGTGAGTCTCTATTTGCTGAGGCTCAGACATCCATGGCGTCCAGGAGGTGGGACGCATGGAGGAACAAACTCTGTGTCGGGTGGGACACCTCATGTGATGTGTAATTGATGCTTTGGATGACTTGTAGGTTAAGTTATTGAACAAGGTGTATGAAATGACCTCGAATCGGTCCACCAAACCGTCTTGATTCTGCACGTTTCTGTTGTTGTAGTCCTATTTACTAGTTCATTATTTTATCCATGCGTGGTGCAGCGGATCTGTGCGCACCGTCACCTGCCGTGGAGACGCTGGCCTCACTAACCTCTCCTCCTCTGAGTCGGATCTCCCTCGCGCTGGTTTCAGATGCATGTTGTTCTGTAACTGGTGTGGCGCTGCCATTATCTTCTTGATTTATACTTTGACAGAAGGCCTTTATTTCTTTTTTTTTATTTCTGCCATGGTTCGGTGCATTCACCGCCCGGTCACCATTTGCCACCATTTGTCATGTTCTTTTATTGCTTATCCGAGATGACACGTTTTTCCATCTGCAGCAGGATTACCCATTGTGATTGGACAAAGAATGACGTCTGGGGTGCATTGATAATCGTTTCCATATTAATTTATGGGAAGGAGGTGTGCAGGACCTGGTGTAGGCCTGGTTTTATACATTTGAATATCTCTATGGGTAAGTACTTCAAGTTTTGGCCGTACGCCATCTTCTAGGATGAAATATGTCTTTTATAGATGAGGCCCCTGGTCTCTGCATGAACCTATGCCAGGATCCTGTTTGTAGATTTGAGCTCTGCCTTCAATAGTGATGGGGATAAGTCCACCTGCAGGTGGGAGATTGACCAGGCTCACTCAGGCAACTTGGCGCTCAATGCTCTAAAGCATAGATCTTCAACAGGGGATCAGGGGGTCCTCAAAGTTAGTGCAGGGGGGCCTGCAAAAATTATTGTTAATTTATTGAAAGGTTTTCTCTAAAACTAATTAACTTAAAGTCAAAAAAAATTTTAAGATAGTTTTTTGGGGCATTTTTCCCATTGTTAGATAGTGACAGTGGTGGGAAGACAGGAAAGGTGGGAGACAGATGGAGGAGGACAGCAAAGGGCCGCAGGTTGGACTCAAACCCGGGTGGTTCAAAGGACCCAGCCTACTCGCCCAGCTCTTATTGGGTGAGCTAGAGGCCGCCCCAATCCCACATATTTTTAGCAAATATAAATTAGCCTATTCGTGAAAAAACATTGATGATCGGCTTATTGGCCTGTAGGTAAGGTAGGGACTAAGGCCATCTACAGATCCAGTTCCTCCCAAGGATTTACTGTGCCACGTGAGTTTTTACATTAAAACATGATTTGTAAATGATTTGTAAAATCATGCCAACAATTATTATTTTATTAGCTTAGTGTTCTAAGAAAAAAAAGGTAAGTATGAAGGTTGTAGGCTGACCCCATTTTATTGTAGGTCCAGTTTATTATGCAACTTAATTTCATACAATATACTGCATGTAGTAGGGGGTCCTTGCTTTGTGTCTCTCAGGCAAGGGGTCCTTGGCTTAAAAAACGTTAAATATGTTCCATATGTTGTCTGAATGCAAGCGGTTTTAAGTCATTAATATGTGTAAATCGTTATGCTGGAAAACTCTTCCTCAGAGAATGGAGAATACTTTACTGTGCTCATGCATGGAATTTCAAGAGATGTGAAAAGAACATTCTGAGTCAGAGGTTAGTGAGAATCTACACTTCATCTGCATCTGAGGGAATATAGCAAGGACAAGCCTCCGCTAATGTGATTGAAACCTGATCTGCATTGGATGCTGGTAATGAAGGGTCATCGGGTCATGGGTGGTAATCATCTAGGAGTGCAATTCGCATCTGAGATGCCTGGACAGAACTGTCGGATGTGTTCATCATCTTCCTCTCTGTCTGTGCTCTAATCATCGTTTCGATCATCGCTCAGTCATACAGTATCTCTTCTCTTCTGGTTTTTCACACTCTGCTCTGTTCTTTCTGTCCTGTCTAACTGAGGCTTTGATCTCTTTGGTTTCTGGCTTTGCTCTGTAATATCGTCCTGTTCTACTGTATTTTCCATGGCAGGGTCTTGTTTTGTTGCTGTCTACAATATTGATATTTACTGTAACCCAACACCTTAAAGGCTATAAAGGATTTCTTTCTGTCCAACTGCATCGATATTGTTGCTGAGGGAAGTGAAAGGCATGTTTTTCAATCCTGTCAGAGGGCTCTTATATAAAACTGTGCTTTATATTTATAAATCTTTTCATTCTTTAACTTTAAGGCTGCACCCTGTTAAACTCCAAGCCCCCGGTATGTCTGCAGTACTTTGAAGCAAATTAAACATAGTGGCAAAATGCTGGATATGAGGCCCTCTGGCCCAAAAAATACTTTTTCCCATAGACTTACATGGCCAAAGACGCCTCTGTTAATCAGTAAATACAAAGGATACATTATTTTTTTTCATTTTATTTCACAATGATCTAAGGAGAAGAGGATGTCTATGAATGTCAGGGCTTAACAGTGTGCTCAACCATCAATCCCTGTATATAAGAGGAGGTGCCATCATTTAAGGGAATTTTCAGTGTTTTACAACCTAGGTCTTGTTTCATAGTTTTGGCAATCACTGTAACTTTTTACACCCCAACTCTGCTGAGCTCTGGGGGAACACAGGCAACCACGTGGTGCAGCCAGCTGGAGGTGTGGAAAGTCTGCCATCAACGAAGCCAATACGATTCACTGAAACACGTTATTGTGAATAGTAGCGTTATTGTAATACTAGTATTAGTGACACCCTATTGCAGCTCCATTGCTGTCACCCCACACATCTCAGCAGGGAGTGGAGAGTGACAATGATTACATCCCCCTCTAGGGAAATATAGACTTAGAGCATACAGGTAAGGTGGAAATGGGGCTTTTGAAGTGCTAAATGAATGTCTGCAGCAGGAAATGGCAGCGTAGCTTTCAGGTGAGTGGAGTGACAGCGGGCATCCGGTAAAGGATTAAGATTAGCAATGACGGTTTAAGTGGACTGCTGTGATTAAAAAAAAAAATGTGCACGGCTGCCTAAATTAACTTGCAGGCTTCACTTCATTTTGTTGCGCGGATGGAACTTGCCCCAGTTTTGCATAATTGATTTTTTTCAAAAATAATTGTTGACAAATGTCTACATTTTCCACTAATGTTAGTACCTGGATTATCCCACTGCTGGAAATGTATCTGTAGGTGTATCGGTCTTTTAGGTCGGAGCTGTAAGCCACAGTGGAACACTTCATACGCAGTCAACCTCTAGGACAGACGTCTGTGCAGCCCATTAGGCTCTCGTTCAGAAAAACGATAGGGACATGACTTTAATTCACTTTTCTAGTGTCGCTGCCGGTGTCAGTACAAAGATAACCATGTGATCACTCACTCACTGTATTCAGTAAGGAAACTGCATTGTCTGTATGCACATTCAGACTGTCATGAATGTATGCTTATCTGATTTCATTAAGTTGAATTATACTGTAACTCCGTTCAAAATTAACTTTTATACAAGAAGTGCACTGCCAGATGAATACACTGTAAGAGATGGCCGTTTATTGAATCTCATTGTAGTGGCAGACACTAACATTAAGATCATGATTGATATGAAAGCCTTTGATGATAATCTTGTAACATTAGTTATCTTATATTTGAGTTGTCTTTATCCATGGACTCCTGCAGAATTTTTTTTCTGGTCCAGCACCAATTGAAATCTATTAAATTGTGCAATGGTTATGCATAAGCTCAGTATGTGACAGCCCACCACAGACCAGACAATCCAAGCATTTGCATTAGTTTGCAGCAGATGTGGTCTGCTCCTTTTCCCTGGTGGCTTCTCTGTCACTGTGTAACATTAGACACTCATGAACTCAATATGGAACAGGCCAGGAACGTGCACGTATTAGCTTCTCCACACTTCTCGGTGAAAGTAATTCATCATTCTGACAGAACACATTTCGGATTCAATGCATTGGCCGCTGATAAGGTGGTAATTGTTATCAGTTTTGGAAATCCTGTCAGGGTTAGGGTTGGGTACCAAAACCCGGTGCCAATATGGTTCCTATGAGACCGGAACCTGCCGGACTAAATGTGTGTCAGGAGGTCATTCCTGTCTGTGACCATCAAACTATAAACCTCTTCCCGCTGAAACTTCCCTCTGGACTCACAGCATGTTATTCCACATCAGGACTCAATATTCTTGGTCACTTATGTAGAATAATTACTTAATTTGTCATTTACATTTGCAATATTTGTTATTTATATTCAATTACATTTTATGCATAGTATCAAATAATAAAAGTTATCTCAAGAAACTTTACAGATAGAGCAGGTCTAGACCACACTCTATAATTTAAAAAGTCCCAACAACTCTAGTAATTCCCCAAAAGCAAGCGTGGTGCGACGGTGCGACCATAAGCAGTGGCGAGGAAAAACTCCCTTTTATGAAGAAACCTCGGTCAGAACCAGTATCTTGGTAGGCGGAGTCTGATGGGGCCGGTTGGGGGTGTGATCCACAGTAGCAATAACAGTACTGCTGCTACTTATATTCAGCTGTACTTTATGTTAACCCACTACAATGGAATTTGTACAAGCCATTGTTTTAGAAACAATCTTTTTAACCTAATCTCACTTACTTTTCTCAATACTTTGACTTAACATTTTTATTTTTTAATGTAGCTGTGTTACTTTGAATACTCGTTGACTCGCTCTGTTCTTTCTCTTATTTTACCCTGAAATTGACAGAGCACATGCAAATACACAATTTCCCTAAGGAGATCAATAAAGTGTTCTGATTCTGAACACGGATTTCAGTGCCTCATTTTAACGCCATTTAAATGCCTGCGCTGTGGACTTTAAACGCAACAGAAGCATTGCTGCATGTGACGCTAGTTAACAATCAGGGGCGGCTGCTGGTCTTTGAAAGAGGGCAAGCTCATTTTTGGCCAACATCGTAAAAATTATCAATTTATTTATAAGCAAACTCTGCCTTACGGATTCATTTCCATTCTGATTGCAGAGAGGTTAACATCTCCTGCTCTGACTGCAGCTGGGAGGAACTGCTGGGCGAGGACTGGGCCGCCAGTGAGTGCTTTCAGATGGGGTCGGGGTCCAAGGTCCAAAACTAGTCTTCAAAAGTCTCCAATAACACAACAAAAAGTGACTAGAATTGTCGCTAGAGGGGTTTGAAAATTTGCTAAATATGGCGACAACTTTTGTCGCTAAGTTGGCAATACCGCATAGCTTCAGCGACTTTTTACAGTACAAAATCGCTGTTAATAAAAAGAAGAAGCAGTCATTCGACTGACCCACTGATCACACTGAAGCCCGGCGTCCGGGCCAGCCTACTTGTCCATTGACCCCCAGAGATGCAGTCTCAAAGAAATCGCCACTGTTAACATTACATTTGGCAGCAGGTAACGTTAGCCTACCGTTTGCTAGTAGCTGGATTAAACACTGTTAAACTGTTAACAGCTAAACGGTCTACAACACCAGAAAGTACAACAATCTCCAACTAAAGACACACCTTAGCCTATATCTGTGCCGTGGCCTCTGGCCCACTGCCGCATAACGGTGCGTTCATTTGCAACTTGTAAGCTCACGGTGCAGTCAAAGTTATTGTAAAACACATATCTGCCATTTAGTGGTTAAACAGCAATTGACCAGTGAAATGAGTTATTGGTATTACATTTAAAATAAATTATTCAATTTAACGATGTGGCCTTCAATTTTTACCATCTGTTGTTTTGAGCTATTCTTTTTCTTTAAACTTTGGTTCAGGCACCTTATGGCATCCGCACCTTTTTAAAATGAAAGTGAAAAACCCAAACAATTCCCAACCCTAGTTGTTTACAGTCAGTTACTTGAGGGAATGAACAATGCTTAACGATTCAGTTTTAAACTTTTTAGTAGAGCAGTTGGCTCTACTAAAAAGTAGTTTAAAACTGAATTTGGGCTATGGTTAGTACCAACTATTGACCTATTTGCCAAAAACTACCTGGGCATTCCCAAACTGTACATACATTGGGATGAAATTCAACACATTCTTTTGAAGAGAATGACTTTAATGTAAGGTTTAATTTACAAAACGTCTCTCATGAATATGACAAAGATATGCAGTCCTGCCATGCACTAATACCACCCGCTGGCTGGAAGTGGACCCACCTAGGGTTCAGTGCCTTTTCAGTAGGGGGTGCACTAATGGGTCCACAGGCAGCTATTTTGCTCAAAAGCTGTGCAGAGGAATTGACATCAGCATGGTGTCCAATATTCTGACAGTCCTCAGACACTCACACAGTCCCAGCTTTGTGGAAGAAGTCAATCATAACACCAGTGCGTAGAAAAGCCCTGTGCCACAGTGACTAATAATGTTTGTCCTATAGCTTTGATCATTAAATGTTTCTAGAAATGTGTAGTGTCCCAGCTTAAAAAGGATGTGGAGCCAATGTTAGATACATGTCAGTTTGCCTATAAGCATGAGTGCAGCACGAAAGGCACTAGACATTTTGAACTGTACTTTTAAGAACCCTAAGAACACAAAAAGCCTATTGTCTTTGGCATAGTGCTAAAATCAACATAAATCATCTGCTTTCATTCTGTTTTGACTATTAGGACAGAGCAAGTGCAGATCATTGGGACGCTGTGAGAGACAAACTACAGATACACAAGGTTCCACAAGGTTGTGTGGTGTCACCTGCAGGAAAGTACACCCCCAATATTTGTATTGTGATGTTTGCTGATGAGACTGTGATGCTGAGCCTACTCTACAGGACATGGACACTTTGACTCTGTACTACCATGAGCAAAGGGACTGTCTTTATTTTTTTATTTAAGGGGCTACTGGAGGAGTTTTGGTCAAAATAGATTTGACTCTCCCTTTGTCAAAAATACGTTTTTCAATGCTCCCCCCCCCAAAAAAAAAATGTATTGATGCCTTCTGTACTGGTTTGCGCTTGGCAAAGATGTACAGATAGTAGGGCTGTAACGATATGCGATATGAAACCAAAAGCACGACACAAAGGCAGAATCGCTACGTGACACATGAAACTATAAGTTAAATGGGCCTTTCGAGAGTATACCATGCAGACAATAATCTGACAACCTGCAGGTGGAAGCGGTGGAGACGGGCTCGGACATACACGCCGTGACAATGCACAAAAATATCAACGCTGAAAAAAGCCTACAGCTGTCCACAGACAGAGTCCTTAAAGGGTGTCAGAGCCTCCCAGACGGGTGAACGAAGGAAACAGCAGCCATTTTATCTACTTTGTAAATGTAAGAGAACTTTTTACCATGCTCGAATCATCTCCACAATGGAGTTCAGCCTTTTTAACAATAGACTATTTTGTTACAAAGAAAACAGAAGTGTTACAGCTTTGGCTATTTATTTTACTTAGGTGTGTTTGTAATAATTGGCATAGTTAATATTGTTCTTTGGTGTGCAGCTTTTAGAGGTTTTTCAAATGTTATTTAATAAAAAATAACTTTTCTTTCTCAATGTTGGGTGACTTTCACACAACAAAGAATAAAAAGACATGACCCTCCCCTATTTTTCTCCGGTGATCCAATCCATAAATACTGAACGGTCCCTCAGACAACTTCATCAAGAGGTTTGACTAACCATTTCAGACTCTACTCTTCTACTTTTGATTGAGGTTGTATGGAGTGAGCAGCCGATGTTCTGCAGGGCAACACTAGTGAGAATCATTAGATATGTAATTTTAGCGTAGTTTAGCCACTAACACGCAGGCTTGGCCAAGGCACTATATCCGTGTCTCATTGTCATTAGGGGCTGGACCCTCCTCAAGGTCTGATGCCAGAACTGCCCCTATTGTGGAATCTTAATAATCTCCTGTGAACTAAAGTGCAAATCAAACTGCTTGATGCTCTCCTTTGTTCCAGCGTCCGGGAAGCTTAGTGCAATAGAGCAATGTGCAAAAAAATACACAAGCACTTCCATTCCTACAGGTTCTTTTTATTTCAAGCTCTGTGTTTTCAGTGTCAAATGTCTTGTGTTTTAAGATGTTTTACGTTGTTCTTGTTACCTTGTTATGTTTTGCTGCTCTGTTCTTGCCTTTCACAGTTACATTTAAATGGCTCAGAGCTGGTGATCCACTTGACGGTGGATCTTACTGTGCTTCGAGCATCTTTGGGCAGACACTTTTTCCTGCGGTTGTGAAAAGCATCCTCTTAAATAGCTGCACATCTTTACAATTTCCCACTTGCCAGTCTGAACTACAGCTCATAAAACCAAATTGCGCTTGCAGGGAAACAAAGAGACATGTAAGTCTGTTTAGATTTTGGTGTTTGACGGCCAAGGAAATCCAGCTGAGTCTACTTTTGGCTCTCAGCCAACAAATGTGTGCATCAACGTAGAAATTTAAAAGTGGAATGTAATTAATAACAAAATGATGCCATGTGGCAGACAAAATGTTGCATTATGTTTACTGAGTATAACTCTAGCAGTGGGTAAGCGGCATTAGTAAATACCTGAAACCTGGAAATACAGAACCCCGTGCTAGTGATAACAATGTGTCCTTGTGATCGTTTCCAAAATGAGAAGTCATTCACAACAAAAACAACACATTTTTACCACCAGACCTGTAAATGACATTATTTCCAGCTGCCAGCATTTCTAAAAGTTACTCGTAGGTTAATTACTGGGTTTGAACCAAAGGTTTTGTTCAAATTACACTTTCAAAAAGTCTGTCTTTTTTGGCTTGTTTCAGTTTGCATTTGACTGGGTTTCATCACCGTGGAGCATATTGTGTTTGTACAAAAAATTACATACACACTCCCTCATTTCCCTCAATTCTCTCCATCTCTCTCTCTCTGAGGAAAGCAGCTGTGAAATCTACTGCACTGGACACACACTAAAGGAAAGAGACCAGCAAAGACAGACAACAGACGAGAGAGCGAGAGAGAGAGAGAGAAAATGCATTGCAAAGTCACTATACTGGAGCTGTCATTTTAACGGCACAACACAAGACATAAGGGCCGAATAGCAACAGTCTGTTATTTGTCACACGACTGCAACTTTATGTTGCAAACTGAGTTACGTCAATTTTACATAATTTGGAGGACCATAAACGTTCTGATCTTTGCACATTATGTTCATTTTGCATTAAAGTTCCTAGGTAAATTAGAAAACACCTTGTACTTTTCCTTCAGTATTTAATTCACACGGGACTGTACAAAAATAGGCTTTAGCATGTTGTTATTTCATATACAGTATACCATTTATTCAGTTAACAAAAAAACAGTGTGATAGATTTTATTATAAAAATAAAAGAACCTATTTTGAGATAGAAGACTTTGGCAACGTATGTGAACATAAACCAGACCATTACATTTGCCACCACTATGTAATTGGGAAAAGAAATGAGTAACATAGAAACATAATTTCATTTATTTCCGGGTTTTGGAAGGATAGGACAACTGTTTTGCTATTTTGGTATGACAACACGCTGTGATAATCGTAAAAATCAACAGTGGTCAAACTGTCATGGCTGATATGGTTTTTTTGGCCATCGGCTGTTTTCCACAGGTGGTTCGGGCTCCATGGGGGATCACAGTAACAGCATATCACAGCAATGCTCTCAGTGTGAACACAAGCAAAAACAAAACCCTTTTTTCCACACACCCAGCTGAACCTGTCTCTACAACTGTGTGTACCTCAGGCTTTAAAGCTCTCTTGCCATTATGGAAATCAGACAGAACATTGGCCCCTCTATTAGCCATCATGACCCGTTGCACTCAAAATCCATTTTCTGTCACACA
Source organism: Etheostoma spectabile (assembly GCF_008692095.1). Taxonomy (NCBI): domain Eukaryota; kingdom Metazoa; phylum Chordata; class Actinopteri; order Perciformes; family Percidae; genus Etheostoma; species Etheostoma spectabile. Next base: position 22,546,192 of record NC_045744.1, read on the forward strand.
CTGACATTACTAGACCACCTTTTTGTTCCTGACAGTACAATACACTCACAATGCCGTCACTCCTGTGCAACAAAGCCTGGCTCTTACTTTTCTTTAAGTACAACACCATGCATTAAAAGGTACTGCCTGTAATGAGTCCAAATAGTGGCCATTATAAAACAGCCCTCTTGAGTGGACTCTCATTGGCTGAGCCGTGTCTGTTGCCTTTATTAAAATCTCTAAAGCCATTCATTCAAGAGCACTGAAACGGAGTGTGGAGAGGCCCGCTTCGGAGAGCTCAGCCCTTCAGCTAATGAGCTCACTTGCATTACTTACAGGAAGCATAATTGGCAGACGAATCCCTCTTAATTTCTCATCTTGCAACGAGTAAATTGAGTCCTCCTTTGTTCCTTGTCTCAAACACTCAGACTCTGTCATTGTATGTTTTCACCACATTTTACCCTCAGTTGGTTGTACCACCTCTCCCCCTGCCGACTTCTTTTTACATTCTCTCTGAACTGAATGATTGAAAAGCCTTGCTTTACCTCATGCACCCTGAAGAGCCCACCACTCCAGTCTGAAGTGACAATAAAAGGGAAACCATTACAGCCCCGTCTGAACTATTCAGGACCAAATTCTCCCTACTACAGTGTTCTGTTCCCCTCCCTTTTTTTTGTACACCTCTGTCCATTTTTATCTTTAACAAAATTCTGCAGTGCTCTCACACTCTAATGAGTTTCACTTTTGTGTGATATGCTTTGTTCTAACTGTTCGGGATCGTTAGCAGTATGCTTCTTCCCAGCAGTCTCGCATTGCCAGCCCTATCTCTACAGCGCTGTGGAATAAGGTCTGGCTAGACCACAGATGCATTCTGGGATGTGAGGAAAAAAACGTGCTAAGCTCCAGACGCAGCGACGGTGGCTCTGTGTAATGGTCTCGGGAAGGAACTTGTTTAGGTGGAACATTAACACCCCGTAAAAGAAAACGCTACTGACAATATTAAATGAAGTTGACTGCTGACACAATGCACTAACGTGAGTTATTTAAGTTAGCTGGATGCATGGTTAAATGTAATTGGCTCTTACCAGTGTATGGCCATGTGAACTTCGTCCACAGCAATCCCCACCAGTCAGTCCCAAAATGTCCCCGTTAAGAGGAAATGCCACGAACATATTCTTTCTAAATCAAGGAAAGAACCAAGCAGGCTTTCCTTGTTGCACAATCCAAATTTTCTTCAAAAGTTGCCATTTTAACATGTAGCTTGCTAGCTTGACGGTTGTTGTTGTTTCTTGCAGCGAAGGGATTTTGAGAACGGGTTGGGGTTAACATCAGATGTCAGGCTTTATCCTGGAAATGTACTTTTGTTGAACTAGACTATCGGGATTTTCCTGCAGTGTGAGTGGATGTGCTATCTCAATATGTCCAGTAGAAGATGACCATAAAGGTACTGATGTTTGTTTTAGAAGCAAATAATAAGTCCATTAAAAAAGGAGTTGTTAATAATAAAAAACTTTTATTAAAACAACTAATGACTTAAAGCTTTAGTGCGTAACTTTTTGATATCATTGAACGACCGTTATATTCAAGCCAACTCTCTCTGTATTACTCAGTATGACTGTGTTCAGAAGATTGTTGCGTCCGGTGACTTTCTTGCGCAGAAGCTCCAGTGAAGTAAATTACATCTTCGGAAGAGTCCATCATGTTTCTTTAATCCTCCTAGTCCTCCTTGGCTACTAGCAACTGCTTGGATCAGGGGTGGGGGCGGGTCTCAATCACGGAAGACTTGTATCATGTGGAAGAGCCGACAATTTGGTTGTCATTACTTAGAATTCCCCATGGGGGCGACAGAAACTACGCACTACTGTATAGCTCTGAGACTATGGGCAACCGGCGCATCGCGGCACAAAGCCCAACCCAAGTGTCTTTGCCATTTTGAGACCCCTGTCCCACACCGACGTAGTTTAAATAGCAAATACACCTGCGCCCATCTTTGCACCCATGGGCGTGCTGGCCTTACAGGGAGGTGTGTTTAGGGGAATTCCGTGTATTGCTATCTTGCAGCAACAGAAAGTGATTGCGCCATCAACCAACAAACATCTGGTCTAAAGTCTGCGGCATTTCATTGAATTTTAACAGCGCATTAGTTAAATGTGCCTAGGATCACAGCACGCACACACTATGCTTGTTACACACACAGGATAGCGCAGCAGCACACAAACATGCAAAAGATTACAAATAAAAATATTACCGTGCAAATCCGCCACCATAATACCATTGCGCCAAGGTAGAAACGCGCCTGGCTTTAAAGGGAATGGGAGATGACACTCTGATTGGTTGATTGCATGTTACGCCCAGAACACACAATTTTGAACCACATGCCCAGCGCACGGACCCTTTTATCCACCGTCAAATGCCGTGCTCTTAGATTGTTAAATAGGGCCCAAAGTATTTATTTTTCATTTGAAAAGGGATGCAAAAAAAAACAAAAACTTTAAAAACGACAATTAAAGAGCCTCGCTGCAGCTGCCTTGCTAGAGTGCAGGGGTTTATCTAACAATCGGTGCATGGAACGCAGCTGAAGCAGAGAATCAAACATGCACGTCGGCTTTTTGTAAAGCACCACACGTACTCACCGGTACTTTGGACTCTGACCTCTTTGGGCCTTGAGAGTCTCAGGGAGACAAATGAAGAGATATGATGATATTAAATCCACAATCGCACACATGGAGAGGAGCACAGGGAGCACGGACAGCGATTGGTTGTTTTGCTGTGTGCGATGTCAGCGCTGCAGGGAGTCTTCTGTGTGACTTTCTGCAGGGCTGTCAGCTGTCACTCTGTCTTCTCTCTCCCTCTGTCTCCCACACACACACACACACACACACACACACACACACACACATACCTCACGGTCCAATGTCAAAGCACATCAGGAGGTTATTGCAGACATGTGGACTAACAAGCGTTTGCTTCTGTGCACTGGGACGGCTGAATACACCGGCAGCTCTACAAACATCTGTCTGTTTCTTTGCAGCTAGTATATCCATATATGTGTATATGGATAAAAATCAGGTTCATTGTACAAACTAGTAAAATAATTTCACTTTCCAATTGTTTAAGTATAAAAAACATCAAATAGCCAAAGTTAAATAAAGAAATCCCTTCATTTCTTAATATAAAATAAAGTTATTCTTTAATCATGTGATTTGAAGTGGATAATGAATGGATTATTTTAATGGATTATCTGCACAGTTTGAAGGCATTTTTTTGGATTGTTTGAAAAATCCATTATTTATGAATTTAAAGTGTTATGTTGATGTTAAGGGTTTGAAATATTTTAGGTGCAACTCAATGATATATATTCTAAATCAGTATTCAGGTGATAGGTTGATTCTATTCAATTTTGGGATCACTAAACATATGTATTCATTAATAGTCATATATTAGTCTTTTAACATGTACAACTAAAAGTGTAACTGTGACACTATTTTGTTAAAAAAAACTTTTAAAAAAGTGCAACTAATACAAATAATTATCAAATTTGGATAAATCAAAATTTCTTTTCTTACCGTTGCCATGATAAAGTTTAAACTTAATGACAAGCCGACTTCCCTGTACAGCTGCTATGAAAATGATTGGTTATTCGTACATGGACCCTTTCCTTTTTGGATGTCATGTATATGGAGCTCTCCACGGCTTGCATAAATGGAGCGTCACAAAAGACTTTGGACTCTTGGCTCAACATTACTGAATCCTTGAAATCCATGCTGTAGACAGGTGCTTTGACCTTCTTGGTTCTGTCTGTGCATATGTTTGGTCCTGTGTGTCTTGTGTCTGTCTCTCTGTCAATGTCTTCCGTTTGTGTGTGTTTGTGTGGGTCTGATTTTGTGTCTTGTTGGTGAACTGCAAGCGTTCCTACTTTTTTTGATCCTGGAACACATTACTGTGTTCCAGTGTATTGTTTGGTAATTGTTTGACCCTTGTGTTGTCTTCACTTTTGGGACCCTCTCGTATCCTTTGGGTCAAACTGACCCATGACTTATTTGGGGTTTTAAAAACAATTCTGAAATAAAATTTTAATTCATAATCTATTAACAAATATTGTCTTTATCTCAATTTCAAACAATTGAGATAACATATATGTGTAGGGAATGCAATCAGTCCCTACTAGCACACAATTAAAAATGGAAAGTTTAGTTTTAGGATTAGTTTTTTGTCATAAGGTTATAATTCATGTTAAAAATCCACTATGGAAAAAAACATAAGTGATTATATCCAGAATAATTTTCTGAATTGAGTCAGGAATATAGGTTTATCAAAGGAAATAAGTCAAGGACACTGATTTTCAGGTAAAATAAATGAACTTGTTCCATTTTTCTTCTTCCAAATACGATACAAGGGTTAAATACAATAAAAATATTTGATCACAAAAAAAAGCCGACTTCCGGGGAGTCGCGGAGCTGAGGTTGCTGCAGCAACGGACAAACGACCCGGGGAGTAGTAACATTACGACGCAGAGAGCCAGCCGCTAAATAAGTCAAAATAAACTCAATGCTTCATCCACACAAAGCACCCTACTGTTTCTATGAGTGACAGCTTTCTGCAGCTGGTTTTTTGGGAACAAGCAAGTTACCGTTGGTTCCTCCAGGCTATCATGATGCATCGGTTACAGAGAATGAGCTAAACAGCGGGCTAGGTCTAACGTTAGCAGTTTGCTGACCCATTGTCGCTGGGTCTAACTGACCCGCCTCACTCCCTGCAACTCCAAGAACGTCTGCCGAGCTGCGTCAGGCGGCTCTCCTCCCAGCAAGATTCAACACAGTTTACAGTTCACTGACGCGTATTGTCAACATTTTTTTGTGAACCTACAAAATGAGCAAGGCAAACCGTCCAATGGCCTTTCTACCAATTTATTTCGATAGTACAGCCCCTTAGATTTTCATCAACATTAGACTAAGTTGAAACAGGAGACAGAATATAAATTATATCTTAGAGAATGCCTTTGTAAAGGGTCCAGAATTGTGTGCTATAACCCTGCAAACACAAATAATTCCCACCATTTTAGGAATCCACAGATGTTATTTCTGTTCAATGAAACACGTCAGTCAGTGTTTCTGAACTCTTTCCTAAAGCTTAAACATTTGAGGGAGAACATTTGACTGTGAAATAAAATGAGGAGCTGCTCCATAGACATAAATGAGACTGTGAAAGCCAAGGGGTAGTTGAATATTCGCAGCAAAATTAAGTTTATGCTGTAGCACTGATAAGGACCATTAAGAAACTGAACCTCATTTGGGTGCAGAAACAGATAAAATATATTTTAGGTCAACAAAAAAATACAGTGTCCCAGATTCTCTATCCCGAGACGAATTCAAGGGCCAGTTATCCAGTCCTCAGCAGCAGGAAAAAAAAGTGGCGCATGTTTCGAAGTATTGACAGAACTGTCCTGTGGCACAGAAATAGCATATTTGATTTCCTGAAATGGGTGGAATTCCCTTAGAAGCCTGATGGAAGATGCACAGTGGTAATGATCAGCGCTCTGTGTTCTCCAGGCGCTGTGGTCTGTTTCCTGTTCCTGTGGTTTTAAGTACATCCCCAAATGCCGCTGCCACAGTTCAGTTATTAGGTAAGAACAGATGAATTCATGTGTATTCTGTGCTACACAGACTTTTGGGTTACACACAAGGGTGAAGGGTTTGTTTGAACACTGGCAGGGGACACATTATAAACTGGGTAGTCTATATCCACGATGTACCACTTCCGGGATTGCTCAGTTGCTACTGGATATTCGGATGTCACTCATTTTGGACGGATGTCCGTCACCTTCAGCTTTCTTTGTGTTGGCATTTTAAACTAAAATCCAGACAGCTAGCTAGATTATCTGTCCAATTGGAGTTTACTATTGCACGACTAAAACAACCTTTGAACGTCCACATGTTCCACCAAAACAAGTTCCTTCCCGAGGCTATTTTACAGAGGCACCGTGGCTCTGTCCGGCGCATAGCACCGAAGGAATGCCAATAAACCGGAGCATGCTTCCTCCCATCCCAGAATGCCGTGGAGGGTGGTCTAGCAATGCGGGACAACAGAGATGTTACCCCAAACTACAGAAGTGAAATACTGATTTTAATCAACTGAAATTCCACGTTAACACAGATTCTCATCACGCCGTGCTTTCTTAGTTTATACATGTCAGCAAGGATCATTCCTTCATTGTTTTTGTGCCACACACTCAGACATCTGCACACAGGGTGACCATTAAACCGCTCACTGTAGCAAGGCGAAGATGAAAATCAAACCAACCCTACCCTGCACTGAAGCCAGCAGATTGATTGGTACAGTTTCCTTTAGAAAGTCCAACAGAATAATAACAATTTTTAATTTTATATTTATACTGTTTCTCTTTTTACTTGTCTGTTTCTTATCTTTTTTCTGAGCCTTGAAACTTAATCTCTAACTGTATATTGTGAATGTGCAATTGAATGACAATAAAGTCTGTCTTAGTCTAGGAATGGACGTTTAACCGTAGTCCTCAGAAATCCACCGGAGTTTAAAATGCCAACACAAAGAAAGCAGAAGGTGACGGACATATGGCCGAAATGAGGGCCATCCAGTGGAATTTCAAACGGAACCTGAACAATCCTAGAAATAAAACGTCTTATCTCATCTTATAGTCCCTTTGCTCCTTGGACCCCTACTGCTTACCTGGCAGGGGTCCAGGCTTACATGTGTCTCCTCTGATACAAATGAGCTGTCTCTCAAGTCAGGGGTCACCTCCCATGGATGAAGGGTGTGTATCTTTCAGTGGACTAAAAGCCAAATTCATGGCTGGATGAAATAGTCTATCTTCACACAGACTTCAGCATTGATTTAGACATGAATAGGCAGTCAAAAGATCAAAAAATAACTTCATAACCAGGTTTCTTGAGAGCCCTGGGCACCTGGATAGTATGTCCATTTCCTCCGGCTATTAACATTTGACATCTGTCTGGATATGTTATTTGCACAATGACATATGATCACTAGGTTTTTTTTTTTTTATTTACACCTGCTATTAAAAAGTGTTATAGGGATTCTACCTACATTGTGAGAAAATCTCAATATGCAGAGCTGATGGACTGATGGTAAACGTCGTGGTGAGTATATCTTTTGTCTGAATGTGGTGCATAAACTCCCAAGGTTTGTGAAACTCAGAGGAACACTAATCATTCAAATCCACTTACACTTCAGAGACCTCATCACCCTCAATGTGCTAATATAAAAAAAGGTTAACTAATGTTTGCTCTGCTTCTTCAGTCTGCCATGAAATTCGCCTCATCCATCATATGTCTCAGTAGCAATTACAGCTGGGGCGTAATCCTAATACACTTTGGTACTTTTGTACAAGTACCCACTAATATTGACAAGGTATGTGAAATGTGTTATGAATTAAATGCTTTTTTAATAATTATTTATATAGCACTTTCCCAAAACGAGGTTTACAAAATGCTTTTGGGAATAAAAGCAAAACAGAGTCATTAAGCTTTAATGATTCTGTTCAATAGGGTCAAAAAGAGCCATTAAGTAAAGCAATACATAAAATAAGCAATACAACAAAACAATAAAAGAGGGAGGTTTACAGGAAGGCTCAACTATAAAAGAAAAGACTTAAATGAGGAGATAGTTTTACTCATCCTGACGTCCTCAGGGAGGTTGTTCCAGAGTCGGGGGGCCCTGACAGTAGCGTTTTTTTGGCACGGGCGAAGCGGACAGCCGCCTGTGGCGGCATTTTTTCATGACACATTGGGGGCGGCACGAGCACTTAAAAAAAAAAAAATCCTACTGTATCATCTATCATTTTACCATGCAGGGAATTGGCAAATTGGCACCCCTGCTTCCTGAGAAGAGAAGCTGTGTGAGAAGGGGAAGGGGGGGGCAGAGGCAGACAGTTCACCTCTGGGTCGGACGGGTTGCGTATAGGCGCCGTTACCGTGGTTGCTCAGTATTGGCAGAGCTGATTACGGTCATGTGTCAGTTAAACTTTACATCTCCAATCCTATCCTGAGTTGAAAGATAGCCTAGTTTACCGCTTTATTATTGATTTTATAGGCGTGTGTGTTCTTGTCTTGCATCAGCACCCATGGAGGAAAACATAAATTGGAGCCCATGTTGCTGAGTCGCCCAAATGGAACAACCTGGACAAGGGGGGGGGGGGGGGGGGGGGAAACAAGGAATCATGAGCCTCCTTGAGCTTAACACTTTTATGCATGATAAGGATCTATTGGAGATCTACCCCAAGTGTTGGACTGCTCTCAGGATTATACTTACTCTGCCTGTCACTGTGGCTCAAGCAGAGAGGAGCTTATCAAAACTAAAGTTGATCAAGTCATACCTTAGGTCATCGGAGATTGTGCACCTTAAAAAAGTGTGTTTCCAGTAGTAATTGGAACAGTTAAATAACTGGATTCTTAAGTGTGTGTTTTTTTTGGGGGGGGGGGTCTTGCCCGAGGCATAATTCAATGTAGAATTTCCACTGGGCCCTGATGGCAAAGGCTCTGCCACCCTTGCTTCTTAATCTGGTTTGGAACAACCAGGAGAGCATTTGAAGACCTCAGGGCCCGTGACGGTACATGGGGAGTTATAATGTCAGACATATAGCTTGGGGCCACACCCTTCTGGGCTTTAAAAGTGAGACAATTTTAAAACCAACTCTAAAGGCAGCCAGTGCAAAGATGAAGGGATTGTTATACTTTGGATTAGATGTAGACAGAAGACATATTCTTGCTGCAGATAGAGAAAAGGGAGTTGCATTAATCTAACCTTGATGAAATAAAAGCATGAATGACAGGTTTTTGGTTGACAGGAATGGCTTAATTTTAGAAATGTTGGTAAAGTTGAAAGAAACATGACTGTATATACAAATTGATATAACTGTTCAAATTGAGATTATTGTCAAATAAAACACCAATATTCCTACACTGTGGAATAACAAGATGGGAGTATGACCTTGGTCTGTCATTTAAGCATTAGAGAAATTAATGCCCAATAGTAGTATTTCGGTATTTTTGAGTTTATCTGAAGGAATGTTTGAACCATCAATGTGTCAATGGTCATTAAACAATTAAAAAGAGAGAAAATGTCACTGGGTCACAGCTGATGTGAAGCTGGGTACTGTCTGCCTAAAAAAGCTGATCATAAACAGAACCGGGCCAAACACTGAACCCTGAGGAACCCCACAATGCAGCCTAGAGGTATAAGACCTGGACTTGGCCATGCCAACACAGATAGTCCATGGGTGGTCCCATTGATGCCTAATCAGTGCTCTAAACGGGACAAGAGGATGGTGATCAATAACAATTTCTTTTAAAAATTGTGAAGAACAGTATCATAGGAAAGGGAAGTATTTAAAGTGCTCAGTATAAAAGGACAAATTATGTTCAAAGCGTCTTTAAAAAAATGTGTCGAGAGGGTAGAAGGGGAGGGGTTCATTTGTTGACAGTTTCTGACAGTGAATGTTGAGAGACAAGGTTGAAAAGGGCAAAGTCTTTGGTCTGGCAGGGAAACAGACTGAGGAGGGATCTAAGGGTGAGGTAATACTCAAAGGAATGAGAGAGATCTTATGATTAAGAAAAGGTTAAAAAGTAATTTCAGGTTTCAGAGGCAACGTCTACAGAGGGGACAGGGAAGCATCAGTAGCACAGCTTATAATGTCAAAAAGCATCATGGTGATAGAAGTATTTGCTTCAATGGGACCAGCAAAATAGGTGTGTCTAGAGCTTTTTACCACCTGTTTTAAAAAACTTCATCAGTGCCTTAAGGTCTTCATGGTGGCCAGGTAGCTTTGAGGCCTTCCACTGATGCTCAGAGTTCACAGACAATCATTTACACTGCGTTAGAGAATCCTCGTGTCTTTACAAGTTTATGACCGACACAGTTATCATCCAGCGTCCAACGGCGTTTAAATAGCAAATGCACCTGCGCCCCTCTTTGCGCTGGTCTTAAGGGAGGTGTGTTCAGGTGAATTCTTGGCGTACTGCTATCTTGAGGCCGCGGGAAGTGATTACGCCATTGACCAAGCCTAAAGTCGTTAAAGCAGCATTTCATCCTTAACAGCGAATTAGTAAAATGCACCTAGGTTTATGCACAGCACACACAGTATGCTTGTTACGCACACACAGGGACGGACAGCAGCACACAAACATGCAAAAGATTAGAAGTAAAAACATGACGGTGCAAATCTGCCATCATAATATCAATGCGCCAAGGTACAAACGCACCTGGCTTTTAAAGGGAATGGGAGATGACCTCTGATTGGTTTATTGCATGTTACGCCCAAAACACACCTATGAATAATGAAGACACTAAGTACAAGCCTTTTGAACCATGCGACCGGCTCACAAACACTTTCTTCCACCGTCGAGCTGGGAAAAATAGATTTGGACACGCCCTAAATGCACCTGAGCCAGGCGCTTCATGCTTTGCGCTTACATCATCAAAATACGGCCCCTAACCTCTAATTGGTTAGATAGCAACTGAACCGTAAAAGGCCAAGCAAATTAAAATTGGGGGTTTTATCGGAATAAAATAAAATAGAAATGTCTTTAACCAGCCAAGTGTTCATTGCTTCTTTACTGTTTTCTTTTATCATCTTTATGTCTTGTTAAATTTCCGCCCTGAAGAAAAAAGTACATAATACACCTACCTTCCTATGATGTCTAACTGACAGGTCATTAGTTAGTCAACTAATTGCAGTGGACAGCGTGTTAAGCAGGATCAAAACAATTATACCCATTGTTTTTTATGCCCTAACACAGTTAGTGTCTTGTGACAAATTTGCCTCCAAGGGCTTTGAAATCTGTGCAGCATAACACATCTGCTAGGACCTTAATTCAGACAACACTACACAAAAAAAGTAAGTGTTCCTAACTATTTTTTTCTTTTTTCAGGTGTTCAATTGAAAGTACAATCCAAAGTTAATTTTGAGCTCACATGAGGTTTCGGCCATCCAAGTCGGTCAAATCAGATTAGTATCCTCAAAAAGTTACAATTCCTTTTAAATATTACCATTCCTCTTGGTATTACTGTCCCTTCCCCACAGCTTAGCAAGCAACCAGTCTGTAGAGGCTAGCAGTAGTAAGCAACCTTATTGACACACACTGTATTTTGGAGAGAGACAAAAAAAAACTGTGTTAGAGAGCCAGATGGACATTCAGAATTAGAACCACAGAAACTTGAGCAGACTGAGCAGATGGCACAATGAAACAGCTACTTGAGTGGAATCTTCTGGAATCACATTCTGACACAGTGGCATCTGCTGCCCCCAGCTAACGCAGGGTAAATTAGCCTAAAGACCAGGCTAATGTAACCTAAAAGCAGGCTAAATGTGCCAAAATGTGATCTCACCCCAACACATAACCAAACAGTGAACATCTGAAAATAGTCTTTCTGAAAACTCCTAGCAGGGAGTCTGATTCAAGATTCCATATCATGCACATGTTCAGGTTCATAATTTCTACGGGAACAAGCGTCTCAGGGTGTGATTTCCTGTCCCCGCACCTATGTGTTGCACCTGCGTGTCATTGTCCCCCCTGTGTTGTGTATTTAACCCTCATGTTGTCCTTGGGTCAAAATGACCCGTTTTCCAGTGTAAATGTTCATTGTAATTACCCAAAATAACTTCAGTACAAATCTCTACTTTCATCAATTTCTGGGCGTCTTATTCAATTTTATAGCATTTGTAGGAAAAAAAATTGAAGTGTTTTTTTTTTGTCTGTGATTATCCATCAACATACATTCCTTTAATTTTAGTCAAAATAATTCCAAATTTTTGCTTTTCTAACTCAAACATTAGGTATAATTTCCTGAAAATTAGTTTTATTGACCATAAATTCCAAAGATAACTGTGAAACTAAAGTTAATAAGTTAGTGTTACGTACTGTTAAACGTCCAAAAAGTGACAAACATTGAAAAAAAGCGTCAAAAGTGTTGAAGAAAAGGACAAATACGTAAAAAAACGTCAATAAAATGTTTTCAATTTTGACGGGAAGACAACACAAGGGTTAAGTATCCCTGCGGCTCGCGTGTAAAAAGAAAAATAGAAGCTGTAGAAATCAGAAGCATTGACTTGAATGGCCTTTGTTACTCGTGTGGGTTTGCGGCACCTCTGGTACGCAGCGCAGATGCCCCTGGTGGTACGTAGGGGTAAGAGACTACAAAAGCATTTTTTTCAGTTGTGGATTTGACAGTTGTGACCGAAATGAAAACCTGTGTCCGAGCCTTCAGTCACTTTAGCTCTGACAACAAATGAAGCTCAGCGGAAATTCTTTTTAAAGACTTCGAAAACTTCCTGCGCCTCTCCCTCTTCCTAAAACTGATCAGCTGTTTCAAGACGTTCAAACCAACCGGAATGTATTTATTTGATTAGGACAATGCACATTAATCAACATTTCTGTAAACGCACCAGTGTTAAGCCAATTGGGTATATTTCAGCTGTGGTCCTACCTAGCATGCATGTGTGTATGGTGGGAAGAAACCGGAGCACCCGGAGGAAACCCACTTGGCCGTGGATTTCACAAGCCAATCACAGCATGGCATCCCGGATTTGAAACTGTTCTTCTCTCTGCTGTCAGTTATCATTTCAGGCAAAGTGTGCAGCCCTCCTCCTCCCCTTCCATCTCCAGTCATCGTCACCCACGGCACCATGGGTCCTCCTTGCTCCCATCGGCTTCCTCGGTTCGGTCTTTGGGCTCCTTCTCCTCCACCACCACCAAAGTCTAGACTAAATCCGGGGGGGATACATCTTGGTTTCTCTACCCCTCTAAAAAAACGATGAAGTCTAATCTACAAAGGATTCTGTACATTACATATTATGCATATGTACCAATAAACCTTTGCATATTTGCAAGTCTCTCCTGATTGAAATGCAATTCAAGTTGGATTGTGTAGTCAGATTTGTGAAAAAAAAGTGCAGGTGTGTGTTTAGGCGGTTATTCATGCTAAATCTTTTATTCTCTCAAATTGCCCAAATACCTGATACAGGCTTATGTGGAATCTTACATGGGTGTTTCCAACTGTGTGTAGAGCAACAGCACATCAATGATGTTAGGTGCTTTAAGACAACTTTAACAATGTGCCTTTGTGGTTAAGAATGTAACCCTTTTACAGCTGCTAGGACTTCATATGATGTGAGCGAGATAAGCTGTTCAAGTTGTGCATGCGCACACTCACACGCACAGTGTGGGGCCACTTGTATGAATGGTGCACTCAGTCCAGTCTTTCATTTTACCGAGAGATTCAGTTTGGCTCTTGAAAAGGAAAGAAAAAAGGCAAAGTTTGAAAGAAAAAAAAAAAACAGTGGTCAACAATAGTCACAGTGTGGAGAGAAGTTGTTGCCTGGAGGCGGAAAGAAACCCTTCTGACTCCCAAGAGAGTAGTTCTTTTTTAAAGCAAACTGGCATTCTAATTGGAAACATCACTGGGGTCAATATTGTATCGAGGATCTGCCAAATAAAAAGCTATGTTCCATTCCTTAAGGCTCAGACAGATGGCTTTTCCAATTCAGTTGCCAATGTGGCAGCCAGACATGTGAAAAAGAGGACGTGAGGATTTGACTTTGTTATGCATTCTTATTAACTGAGTACAGAAGGGGCTCAAGACAAGATTTAACAAAAACAAAGTCAGACTCAAAACCTTACACATTGATCAATGAACGAGGAGAGGCTGCAAAACATCGAAGAGTCAAGAGCAGCAATTAGTAAAACTACAGGAAGCCGGGCCTGTCAACGCCAACAGAACAATAATGTTTTTATTTTTTTAAATGCTTCTCGCCGTCTCCCATGCTGCAGAATCACTCTCTACATGAACTGTTACTATTACTCCGGATTGTCAAATCATAAGAGACGTTATCTAAGGACACTTTCCAGGTAGAGCAGGTCTAGACCACACTCTATAATTTACAGAGACCAAACAATTCCCCCAATAGCAATTTAACTTACTGTTGTAGCCGGGGGGGGGGGGGAGAGATCGAAAAACCACGAAGTACTGATGCACTCTGCTGTTCTTGTCCGGGTATTTGTGCGTGTTCTACTCCATCATAAAAAATACTTTTTTAAGTAAAAGGGCTGCATTCAAAATCCCCCTCAAGTAAACGTACAAAAGTATAAGCGTGACTTTCAATCCTTCGATTCGGATGAAGAATTATGTTTCAGTCTCATGCTAAAATCCAATTAAAAACAATAATAATTCTATCATCAATTTACACGTCCCATAATGACAAAAACAGGTGAACACAGGATTTTAGAAGTTTCCGCAAATTGATTAAAAAAAAGGAGAAAAAAATGTCGAAGTAACAAATGGTTTTTCTTTTTTCTTTTTTCAAAATATAACGATTGGGGTACACTGCCTCATGCGTATCACACTAAAGCCAGTAGACTTTTCAAGTAGTGACTCGGTAGATTACAAATTATTTCCATAATGGTGAAGTGTTCCCCGACAACGGGACATCGTGGAGAAGGCTTGCTGTTAAGAAAGATTGGCTTCCAGCTTATTTGTCCATGAGTAATTGTGAAGGGGGTTAAAAAAAAATTGCTTACAACTCTTCAATAAAAAAACATAGTTGCATTCACATTATGGAGTGAGATTCTCTCAGCCCATCCTGCTTAACCCAACATCCTCAGATCCTCTGCAGGTACATCCAGACGCTAGCTAGACAGATCTTTCCAATCTGAGGACTATGGTTTAACCTGGTTCCGTCATGGTCTCTGCAGGTTAAATCCAGACAGCTAGCTAGATCATCTGTCCAATCTGAGGACTATGCACTTTTCACGTTTTTATTGTATTTTTGCGGTAACTTACTGGCAACGTGTTGCCAGTAAGTTACTGTAACTAAGCGATTACCGTTCATAACGTAATTGCTTTTTACGTATAAAAACCCTTACACCAAGTAACTTACTGGCAACACGTTACCAGTAAGTTAACTGATACTCCCCCGAATTACATAACTTACTGGCAAGACTTGCCAGTAGTTCTGTAACTATCCACCCGATTACAGTAACAGAACCGTAAAATGTTTTTTACGATATAATACCCCTTACTGTAACTAGTTTTACAGTTATAGAATACCCTTACTGTAACTTAGTTTTCATCGTATACATACTCTTACTGTACCTTCAGTTTACGTAGGTAAAAATACCCTTACGGTGTACCTAATAAGTTTTACGTAATATATACTCTTACATGATAACACTTGTTTTACAGTTAGAAAAGTACCCTTACTGTAACTAGTTTTCACTGTATAACATACACCACTTACAGAATAATCCCTATATCATTACCATTTCTTAAATAATACAGAAATATGTCTTGCTGTCATATAGTTTTATTGTAAATTGTAGTTCACAATGTTGTTACACTATTTGGCAGTGGCTGTAACAAACAAGTTAAATATTTTACAAAATATCTATTGAATTTAAGTAAATTTCCAATAAATTACTTTAGCCATGTCACAAAAGTTATACATTTTTCTTATTCAGGTAAAACATCAGGAACATATCTATTTTTACTCTGAAAGTGGCAAAAGAACACGAAGTTGACATAACAAGTGATCAAAACGATGTCTACAATAGACACGCCAAAACACTGGGCATCATTCATAGTCGAATACAAGGTCTGAACAATCGTAGTTTACCATTTGAATTGACCTCTCAAACCGAAATTGGAACTTTGTAAATCCCCGAAACGAAAACTAATAACCTGTTATTTGACAAATGTATCAAAATGGGGTGTGGTTTTACCACAAAGCTCGAAGTTTCTGTTGTGGCTTTGGAAGGAGGCAACATCTGCTTTAAAGGATTGGATGGAGCCAGGACCCTAGTACTGTTCTTGCTTTATCCACATCCTCTGGAAGGCGGACAGAGAGGCCAAGATTGAGCTCCACTCCAGAGATGCTCTGGTGAGGTGGTCCATACTGGACTGTAATGAAAGCAGAGAAATGATCCAATTAGTTCTTCTCTCAATCTAAACGTTTAAACAACTTAAAACTTGTGCCAAACAGAATAACATGCGTATCAAAATAAGTCCCCCAGTATTGAAGTCCCCCAAATAATGCAAAGGTTCTTTTCTACATTTCTTTGCTGGTCCTGTACCCCGATGGGGTTTGTGGTGATGATTTTTGGAGCCAGTTTACACAAACTGATCCTAACTACGGATCTTCACACACTTTAAAGTAAAGGTATCTCTGTTACGATCCTTTCCAAAGGGTGGTCGAAACTATCAATAATATGTTACCATCAGTGGCAAAAACAGAACTTTTAGTGGAACGAATTGCGACAGACGCACATTTGCCCTAATGATTACATTAGAACCACGGTTTGAAAGCTGCAGTCCACAGTGTTCCTCTTGCTCAGATCCGGGCCAACCTTCACCAGATTGTTAGTCTTATCAGTCACTTATAACAAAAAAAACATAGAAAACTTTAAAACTAAAATTACAACAACAAACGTTGTCGCTTTTGCTGTCATATAACTGTTACCTCTACTATACACCAAGTAGTCAATCAGGTATGATTTAGTTATGTCAGTGTTGTAGGCGGAAGGGTACGTAGCCGCACCACTCTCGTCACTGTTAATAATTTTCTGAATGTTACCTATTTTACCCCCACATCACACCAAGAAATGCTTACCTCGTTTGAATGTCATCCACGGAAGACTCAAATTCGTGAGCTGTTTGGAGGAATCCCTTGGGAACTCTGGAGCAACAATACTCGTAACCCTGTCTTTGGACGACTCTTCCCTCTTATCTGTACCCACAGTAGATGCACATTTGGGTGCCCTCATCTGGGTTGATCCTTAGAAGATTCTTAAAAGAACAAAGGTTATAGATTTTTCATAATGCAAAGCAGTCCATCTTTACATACAGCCCTTTATTCACACACACCACCCACACACACACCCCTCACACTCACTCACACACACACACCCACAACACACCCACCACCACAACACACACAGTATGGTTTGTGGTTCCTTTTTAAAGGAGAGTGGAAACCTTGCTCATTTCCACAAGAAAACTATAGTTTTGCCGTTAGTTATGTGTTTTTTCACATGTCTACAGAATCGTCAATTCTTATGAGTACACGGTTGCAAAAACGTCGTTACCTAGTACATACTTTTTTGTTTGTAGGAGGCGATTAGATTGTTGAAAGGGATCATGTCTCCTGTGGGTCTGGGGTCAACGCATTCTTCCAGACTTTCTCTTCCTCCCCATCTCTCGCATGGTTCCAGTCACGGAGTTGTGTTCTAAACTTTGAAATGATAAACATTATTTTGTTCAAAAAGTGCAAATGCATGGGTATAAATACATTACACTAATAAAAAAAATTGCATGCATTAGTATTCAGTAACCCGTATAATGTAGTTAAACTCTTAGATTGTTGAATAACACACTCGAACAATTTTATGGAATTATTACCCAATTTAATCCTAGTTCATTATAAAGAGTCCGAAATGAATTTTGATTTAACAATCTGTCCAAATTTAAGTTCCACGGGCTTGGACAAATACAACTTTTCTTTTTCCACCATAAACCATGGTTAGAAGCAATAAACTACTGCAAAGTAAGGCCACTGAGAGCAAAATCTTTGCTGGACTACACGATGAGTATTTAAGGGAACCAAACCCATGGAAGCGAAGGCACAAACTGCCTCATAAATGCCGGGAGGCCCTCGAATTTGTTCCACAGAACTAGAGCTAAATGTGGTTAACGTTGAATTAATCTCTACCCAACAAGAAAAAGTACTCTTTTTTTTTAGCTAAAAAAACTACACAAATTAGGCTGGTCTAAATTTTGCTTCATCAATTCTCAAACCACTGACCACCAACCACAGAATGGAGTTTAACGTTAGCTTAACCGAGCGTAATGTAGCCAACATACGGCAAACTGCAGCTCATAAAGCTAGCAAACCGACCTTAAACTCCCAGAATATGGGTTTACTTGTTTGTTCAGACAATGCTGGTGTGACAGAAAAAAAGATGTGCCGCACAGCGTCATAGTACACGAGTATGTTAGCTTTACCGAACGGCGTAATTAGAAGCTAGCTAATCCTCAACCAACGAGGAAAACATTTATTTGGAGCGCTCGGGTTTTCCTTCGGGGGACTCTAGTTAACAGCTTGCTCTAGCCCAGCTATGACACAGGTCGTTAAGCCTACCGTCCGCCGCTCTGCGAAGGCTAATCAGCAATATTTTAATGTCACAGAATACGCAAAGATTGATCTTTACCTTAAACGCTGCTCCACACTCTCTGAGTAGAGTTGTGAGCGTACTCTGCTAGCCACGGACCAAAGCGGTACTCCTTTGGATGTCTCTAGCGCACTGTAATCTTTCCACACTTTGAATTCTCCCTACCCGCTATTCTTTTTGGACAAGTCGTGAGGTCATATCACAAAAATTAACTTACCCATATCACAAGCTAAAAGCATAAATAATGTAACAGGTAAAATGTCCCAATATCTTTATCAAAATTGTAAAAAATAATTAATTGTATAGAGATATTTTATTTTCCCATTTAATTTCTATGCTTCTTTAACATTACCTACATATATTTATTAGAATTCGTCTATTATTTAACCACAGTATCACTACTGCTGTTTGTTGTGTTAAAGCAACAGGACTACCTCTTCAAAAATACGTCATCAACTGTAAATCAATTTTACTACCCATATTGCACTGCATCATTACAGTAATGACCCGGAAAGAAAATTACGTATATTTTACTGGCATTTTGTGGTAAGTTAACTGTAAAATAACAGTAGAGTTTAACAGTGTAACCGCCAATTCAAAATATACAGTAAAATCACTGTAAATGAAATGTCAATACCCATAATGCATGCATTTATTACCGTAATTACCCGTATCAAAGAAAATGATGGTATTTTACTGGCCCATTTTGTTGGTAAGTAACTGTCCGAAATACAGAAAGATCTACAGATGTGGTTAAAACACTGGTACCTCAGTCTCTGCAGGGTACATCCAACAGCTACTAGACTATCTGTCCCAATCTGAGGACATATGTTTACCTGTCCCAGGTCCCTGCAGGTAAATCCAGACAGCTAGCTTAACACTATCTGTCCAATCTGAGGACTATGTGAACTGGTCCTCAGATCTCTGCAGGTAATCCAGACAGCTATCTAGACATAATCTGTCCAATCTGAAAAGGACTATGGTTACCTGGTCCTCAGATCTCTGCAGGGTAACCCAAACAGCTAGCTAGAACCATCTTGTCCAAGTCTGCGGAGCGATGGTTACCTGTTCCTCAGATCTCTAGCAGAGGTACAATACCAGACAGACTAACTAGACTATTCTGTCCAAGCTGAGACTAGGGTTTCCCCTGGTCCTCAGGTCCTGCAGGTAAATCGCAGACAGCTAGCTAGACTAACATCTTTCGAGATATATTCAGTTTCTGTTGCAACGACACAAAACAACACCTTTGAACGTACTGTATCACATTTGCAAACCCAAAAGAGTTACTTCTCAAAGCTATTTTTCAGAAGCACGGGGGTCATGTTTTTCTCCAATCCGGGAATGCTCAGAGGACTAGCCAGACCCTCCTCCGCAGTGCTGTGGAAGAAGGTCTGTCAGAGCGTGGCTATAACAAAGTGGGAGACGACACCATGTTAAAAGTAAACAATTCTTCAAACATTAGACCAAATTAATGATATATGAAATGGGATGCGGAGGGGAGCCGGTGTTGTAAAGTATCAACTCAGCAAAAGGCAAACCTAGGACAACATAACCAAACATAACCTGTGTTAATCTGAGTTTTCTGTAGCTTAAACAACCTTTGTACGTACACCTGTTCCACCAAAACAAGTTCCTCCCCGGGGCTCTTTTTACAGAGACACCGCTGCTCCGTCCGGCGCCTAGCACCGTGCAAGACGATTGTGATTGGTTTAAAGAAAAGCCAAAAAACCAGAGCACGTGTTTTTCTCCCATCCTGGTTAGATAGAGATGAGATAAGATGCAAATGACTGGCATTTTGCCCAGCAGGAGGGTATGTAAATATGTGTAGTACAGACTATGATAAGCTGTGGGAATTGGAATTAACTAAATTGGTTGAAAAGAATAACTTAATACTTAACTGGTGCCAAGTACCTTGTCCTGATTGCATAATTTATCTGAACAGTAACAGCAGGGGTACTGACGACCTACTGCAGCACAGCTCTGCCACCAGTGAGGCATGACAACGTGCTGATAAGCTTTCAGCAACACAGGAAACAGAGACAAATGATAAAGTCCTAGTCCCAAAGTGAGCGACCCTTGTGTGATGAGTGATGGACGGAGAAAAGACCGGCAGACCGACTGACTTTGTCTTAGATCAGATATATCCACACATAAATCCAGCATCGCACACCTTTACCTGCTTGCATGCAAAATGCTGTTGTCAACAGCAACCTACATGCTCTGCAAGCCATGTGCTAGAGTCAAGACTCCACCTGCTGCATCCTTCTCTCGGAGATGGGAGAAATAAAAATATACCTGCTCTCTTCACAGCTGCACCGCGGAGATAAGTCGCACACACAATAGTGACACGAAGAAAAGAAGCCATTTATCTAAATTTAAAATGTGGAGTTTCGCAGGTGAAGGGAGGACAGCTGAAAGCCAGAGACTTGACATGGTTTGAGCGCGTGAGATGCGACACATTTAACATTTTATTGAGTAGATAATTAGGCTTTCAGCAGAAATGTTCAGAGTTAAATTGAGGTAGTGCTTTAAGAGAAAATAAACACGAGTTGTCCTCATTTACCTGCATGTAGGGTTGGAAGGTTATTAACTGAGAAAATGTCTAAAATTGCAGGCATTCGCTTTGTTTTTAATTCATGGTGTCAGTTGTGGCGTGAGTGTGACTTTTTTGTATTTGCAATCCTCTCAATTATGTATCATATATAGAACTGTCTTGTTAGTAACTTGATGTGAATAATGTCTTCTATGCAGTTTTTTTTCCCGCTTAATTTACCTTAACTGAACAGCTCATTGGAATGGTTATGACTTTTTTCGAGTTGAATGTTGGTCGTCTCGCTCCTTCCTAGCTCCTGGGAAAAAACATACAAAATACAACACAACACAAAATACTTGTGCTTCAAGGCACTGCACACATACAGGAACCGGCTAACAAGGTAGCAATGGAGTTTTTCACACTATCGTCATGGCTGAGCCGGCGAAAAAGAATCAATGAAGCTGTAGAAGGTGGGGGGGGGGGCTCTAGAGAAACCTGCCAGCAAAAAGCAAGAAAACAGCAAAGAAATGGCCCAAACTGCATACCGCCCCTTTAACCCTCGGGTTGTCTTCCCGTCAAAATTGAAAAGCAACACTTTTGTTGACGTTTTTTCATCGATGTTTTTAACTTTTTCTTATGTTTTTGTCCCTTTTTTCAACACTTTTGACACTTTTTTGACTTTTTCAACCACTACGTAATACTAACTTATTAACTTTAGTTTCACAATTATTTTTAGAATCTATGTCAATAAACCTCATTTATAGGAAATTATACCTAATGTTTGAGTTAGAAAAGCAGAAATTAGGAATTATTTAGAGTAAAATTAAAGGAATGGATGTTGATGGACAATCACAGACTGGAATATGTCAACTTTTACCTTATACTATTTCAAAAACCATTTAAATTTTTTTTTTCAAATGCTATAAAATTGAATAAGACGCCCCAAAATTAATGAAAGTAGAGATTTGTACTTGCCAAAGAGCGTTGTTTGGAATCAATCATGTTATTTTGGGTTGTTAAAAAGAACACTGATATAGGAAAACCGGTCAATTTGACCCGAGGACAACGTGAGGGTCAAGGCTTAACTTTAGTACTTAAGGAAATGTCACATTCTCCAAAAAGGTCTTAATTTAAAGATTTAAATAACTCTTCTAACCAAATATTTGCATACATTGAGCTAATGCTATTTTGATCTTTTGAATTCCATTGTTAATTTGATCACCAATCCTCACCCACTGCCCAAAAACCTACTTTTTTCCTGGTATATTCTCCATTCAAATGCCAGAGGAGGCAACATGTCTGGACATTAATTTTCTCCCTGTTAAGGTTGGAACGTTTGCACATTTGCGCTAATGAATCTACATTTGCTGTTTCGCTGAAGAAGACGTTAAAATTCCACAGAGAAATAAGAAGACACAGATTAGCTGTGATTTATTTTGCCTGTTATTTTTGTTATCAGATCAGATCTGATGTAATATATAGGCACGGAAATTTAATCTCAAGCTGTTTTTTCTCCCTCTCCCTAGCCCACCCTGTGTAATAAATAGCTGTATAATAAATCAAGCCCTCCCTATTCTTGAGGGCACTCAATATGTATGTGGTGTGACAGGCTAGGCTGAGACTCAGATCATATATCTACTGAGATGATGGCAGAATATATCACAGCTTTTACAGTAGCAGGCTGCCCAAGGCTAGAGAGGCAATCACTCTTTAGTGCGCTCTCTCTCTCTCTCTTTTGCTCTCCTTCTCTCTCTCTCTCTCTTCCTCGTCGATTTGTCTCTTTGATTCTCTCTTTCAGGCTCTCTCCTTAAGGTTGGTCTAATTGTAATTCAGGAATGATGTACTTTTCAGGTATATGGCCCCTATTTTCTCTTTGTCTTGCAGCGTGATAATTTTTGGGACTTGGTTGGGGCCATTTTAACTTTTTTGGAAAAACCAAATTCCCCAAATTTTTTTAAAACTTCAGACATTTTGCATAATGCCCGGAAAAAAGGGCTTCCCCCTTAAACTTTCATTTTAAATTGCGGTTTTTGGGTTTTAAAAAAATAAAGATCTTGTCTTGAAAAAACTTCTGACCCCCCTTTTTTGTTTGGAATCTGCATCCGGTTTCTGGACTTAACTATAGGAATACCATTCCCCAAATTTGGGAATAACCCGGGAGAGGATACAGCCTGTCCCCCTGTTTACCCCCCGGCCCAAAAAAAGGCCCCGTATACACTCAGCTTTGCCCCCCAAAATTCCTCAACAGCGCCCCTGGGGAAATTTTCTGGCTTTAGCAAAAGGCCAAATGAAACCCTTTATTAACCATGTTTTTAATTTTTTTTAGGGCCCCCTTAAATGGCCCCTCTTGGTTTTTCCGAGAAAAAGGCCCCAAGGCATTCAGTTCATTTTATATTAACCCAAAAAACAAGGGGGGGAATACAGGGGGCGGTTCACGAAAGCTTTCCCCCTTTAGCCCTCTCTTGTAGTCCAAAATAAACCCTTTTTGGGGGGAAAAAAAAACAAAGTTCTTGTTTTGTTGGGTTTTTTTTAAACCCAAAAACAAAAGCAAAGGGGCGGTTTTTCTTCCCCAGGCACAGGGCGGGGAAGGGACGAATTGCCCTTTTCAAAAAAAGGCCTCAGGTCCAATGGGGGATAAAAACCCAAGTATAAAAAAAATGTTGGTGAAAAAAGAATAATGAAAAATTTTTTAAAACTATAGGGTTTTAAAACACCAAAATGCAAAAAAAATAAAATTTTGACTCAAAAATCCCCCTTATTTTAAAATGTTTAAATTGCCTAAGGAAAAGTAAATTTAAACCATTTTTTGAGGCCAGCTACCCCCTGCCAGCCTCTTCCCTTTTATTTGATGGAAGGGGTCCTTCCCAAGGGCACAAAAGGAAATTTTGTAAATTCGGAATTTTAAGGGCCAAAAAAAAAACTGGGGCCGGAAATTTAAAAAAACCTTTAATTGGGAAAATTTTTATTTTTTTAAAACCTTTTACCCTTTTTTTCAATCAGTTACTATATCTTTCCTTTCCCAAACCCGGCCCCCCCAAACCCTAACCCCGACAGATCAACGGAAAGCCAAACCCAAAACCCCTCATTTGGTGTTTTCATTGAGGACATAATTAACAAAATTTTTTTATAGAAAAAAAGGTTTGGGTTACCTTTTTTAAATGATTTCAAATTTTCTTTTTTAGTACAATTTTATCGTTTGTCCCCCAAAGGGGGGGCCCAAAAGCACAAACAAAAAAAAAAAAAAAAAAAATACATATTTTTAAAAACCCAAAAAAAAATTTAATTTTAAAAAGACCCGTTCAAAATAATCGAAAAATTTTCCCAAAAAAGGAAAACCCCGTGTTTTGGGTGGGATCTGAAAATTAAACTTTTTAGGCAACCTTGGTTTTTGTAGTTTTGGGCCCTTTGATTCCCTTTCTCCCAAAACCCGTTTAAATAAACTCTCTTCTCTTTCTCTCTCTCTCTTCCCCTCTCTCTATCCTTTTCCCCTCTTCTTTTCTTCTCCCCTTCTCTCCCTCTCCCTCCCTCCCCCACACCCCCCTGACCCGTGAGTTGGGTTAGGAGTTCCCCTCGGGGGAAAAACGCTTCTTATAATAAAGGGTTGGGGTTTAGCGCAAAAATTGGCAAAATGGATAGACCTGTGGACAGTAAAAGGGGGGATGAGGGTGTTTTTATTTGGTTTTGGGTGTGTGTTTTTTGTATGTGTGTGTGTGTGTGGTGTGTGTTGTGTTTATGGGTTTTCTAGATAAACCTACGTAAGTTATCGTTTCCCTGCTTGGATTTTGGAAATTTTGGGGCTGTACCTTTTGATTCTGTTTTGTGTTTGGAGGGATTTGAGGGTTCCCGGAGGGAAAACACCCAAATTTTCGTTTCCCAGGGAACAAAAAGACAATAGAGTTTTTTTGCAGTAGAAATAAACATTGGGCTTTGGACTAAAGGGGAAGAGAAAAGAACCAAAAAATTCCCTATACACCGGGAACGTTGGTTTTTGGGAGAAATTTGGAAAAAAAAAAAAAAATGAAGAAAAAACAAAAATGGTTAAATTGGAAAGAATAAATAATATTTTCAAGGTCCCGTCGATTTAAATTTCACTTTGACTTTTTTAAATTAAAGCTTCAGTAGGAAATTTTTTTAAAAATGTTTTTTTTCATATTTGTTAAAAATGTCACTATGCCCCAAGCAGAACTGGCAGATTCTGTAAAAAAATCAACTCCCGTGCTCTCCCCCCGTTTCCCTGCCAATTTCAAAATACCCGTCCCGGGCAAAACCCAATCAGAGCGGGGGGATCTTAGATGCAATCACTCTCGGTTTTGGCCTCTCAACCCCCCCCCCGCACAGCGCTTAACGCCCTTCAGCTCAGATTGCCATGACTGAACTGTTTATCGCGGGGGAAAAAAACTTTTTTGGAAAACCTCCCAAATTTCTCGAGTGACCCTGCTCGGAAACAAAGAGGCAACAAAGAAGACCGATCGAAAAGCGGCTAAAAAAAAAGAATTTTAAACCCAGCCCGAAATAAAAAGGGGAAAACGAAGCCTTTTCAAAAAGGGGGAGGGGGCTACGCCCCTGGAAGGATTCAAAACACGGGTTCGGGGTTACGTTAGCCCATTTTGCTTTACTTAAGTATCCTGCTGGATTTTTTTTTATTTTTTAAGAACTCACAAACTAAGATACGAGGTTTAAATACCTTTTTGTACACGGGGGATGCCAACTCGTTTACTCCGAGCTTTGGCCGGGAAAATGTTGTAGCAGGTAAGATTAACTTTACCTGCTAATCCTCCACCCCCCCGTAAAGTAAATTTTTCGAGCTACATTTTGCAAGCCAAAGGTTTTTTGTCGTCACAATAAATGTAGCTGGGTTAACTACTTTAATGGGCTGCCCTGTCAACTTTTTGGGAAACAGATTTTTCTTTTTATTATTTTTTTAAACAGTTTTCTTTTTCCCCCAGGGTTAATTTGGGGAAAACAAATCTGACACAATTCTTTTGCTCCTCAAAGGGGGCAAATGGCCCGGACACGGCACTAAGGGGTCGTCTTTCTCCAAATCAAATGTCATATTTTCCTTGTGCAGGATCTTTTTCAAAAAAGCTGATTTATTTTACCCTATTCTAATAAAAACCCACATATTTAAGAGTTTTATTTTTCATTTAGCTTCCCCAGTCATTCATCATTCCTCCGAAGTTTCGGTTTTAATTTATCCAAAAAAAATTTAATTCAGTAAAGTATGTTAAATTCTTTTTTTCTCCAAATCGATTTCATGAAAAAACATTTTAAACCCTTTTTTTTTGAAAAAAAATTTACAAATTAAAAATTTATAAAGCAAAATTTTTTACATAACTATACCCTCCTCAATTAAATCCCCTGTATTTCCCCGGGTGTGGAAAACATCGGGGGCACTCTTACTACCTCGGCCCCTTTACGGCGGCCCCCCCGGGGGGGGAGGAGCTGGGCGGCAGGGCAAGGGGGAGGGCCTTAAGGGGTTTCTTTTTTCAAAATTTTTTGGTAAATCCCTTTTTCTCAAACTCCCCATCAGCTTTAAAATGCGTTTTCACCTCCTGCCATGGTCCCCCCCTATAAAATGGTATGGTGTAAAACCCATGGGGATCCAGCTCTGCCTTTGAAAAAATTAAAAACTGGATGGGCTTTTTGGAAATCTCCTTTTAGGTCTAAGGGGAAAAGGGTTTCTCCCCCTTTCTTGCTTTTCCCCGCCCCGGGAATTTTGGGCCCCCATGAGAGGAAAACTCATGGCTTTCAAACGGTAAAGTGGGAGGGGTCAAAGGCCCACCCCCGGCTCCACCTTGCCCCCCCTTCCTCCTCCCCAAAAACTCAGCCACGAAATGGCAACCTAAGAAAGCTCATAGGGGGTTGGCCAGATAAAAGTTTAGGGGACCTAAGGTCTATTCCAAAGTTTTCAAAGGCCCATGGCTGGGCCTTTAAGTTTTTTCATCTGAAAAAAAAAAAGGGGACAATTTTTCCTTGGTCCCAATGCAAGTGAAACCCGCATTTTGCAAAGGACGTAAAATGCTGAAAACCCGCCCCCAAGAGTGGTTTTGGGTCACTGAGCAAAAGGAAAAGAAAATCTTTCGCCTATGAAAGGTCGTGTCCCCTAAGTGGGTGATCTAAAAAAACCGACCCCCAAAACCATTACAGTTTGTTGGAGCCCTGGGATAACTTATTTCGTGAAAACAAATTTTAATTTGGGTATTACAAAAAAGTCACTATATTTCAAAAAAATCACCCCCACCCTAGTCCGCTGGCAATGCCAGCTCTGCTGATACGGTAATATCCCACCCTTTTGACGACAAGCCCGTTTTGGGATTGGTCCTGAATGAGACAAAGTTTAGGGAAGTAACGCGCTCTTTTTGGAGGTGGAAAAAACCCCAAACTGCGAAGAAAAACACGGAGACAAAAGCCCAGTCACAGCAGAGGCCGTCCATAAACCCGAACCACAGCTTTTTTCAGCGAAGTGGGGGACTAAGCAACGAGCCCACGGTTTTAATTTTTCAGCACTTTTCAAAATCTTTTGGGGGTACACTAAAACTTTTAGAGCAAATGTTTTGGTGTGAAAGGGGACAGGGTTTTTTGGACCCCGGGGAGGGGGGGCCTCCGGGCCTCCCCCCAAATTGCCTTTCGGGAAATAAAAAGAAACGGGGGGAAAAAACTTTTCAAAAAGCCCAAAGTTCGGCCAAACCCTGGGTTTGGTGCATCCCTACTATGAACTTTGCTGTGACCTATACAAACTAAGAAAGCACGGCATGATGAGAATGTGTGTTAATGCAGCACCTTCAGTTCATCAGAATCTGTGTCTCACTGTGTCTGTAGTTAAGGACACCATTTCTGTAGTCTCGCATTACCAGACCTTCCTCCACGGCGCTACGGAGGAGGGTCTGGCTAGTCCACACAGCTTTCCGGCATGGGAGAAAAACGTGCTCTGGTTCATTGGCATTTCTTTCAACCAATCCCAATCATCTTGGGTGCCACTAAGTGCGGACGGTGCAACGGTACCTTTGCAAAATGGCCTCAAGAAGGATCTTGTTTTGGTGGAAAATGTGTACGTTCAAAATTTGTTTAAATCGTGCAACAAAATTCTCAGAATTTCCGGAGGCACCTGAACAATCCCGGAAATTTAACGTATAAACACTGTTGCCTTTGGACGTGCTCTGACCACACTTTGTTTAAAGCGTACCCTTTAGTGGTGCTCATGTTTCCAGGAAAAGCTTGGAGTAGAACTGTGCTCCTTGATGTGTAAAGTACCCAGTTGGTCCGTACCACCCTGTAGAATGATTCTGGGCACGTCTTCCTTGGGAGACGTTACCCACCCGGCCTGGACCTTGATCCTACTGAGCCCACTGCTACCGTGACCTCTGAATAAGTGAATGCAAAAAGATGGATATGGATGGAACAAAGCCCAAAAGGTAGAACAGAATATCATATGCTTGCACATTTATGCAACTCCACTTACAGACAGCTCTAAACCTCCATAGATTATCTCACAGGTTTTCACAAGCAGGGTTGCAATAAAACACAGATCCAATTTTATCTCAGAATATTTGATTCTCACTCTTTCCTCCATGCATTTCTCAGTTATTGTTATGTGTGGGTGCATGCAACCGTGCGTGAACCCACCTTATATGACACACTGGCCATTGCTGATGAGAGGGAATGGCTACACCTCAAGACAGAAGAAGACAGAGATGGAGTAAATATGACAGAGGTAGGAGAGTCTAGAGAATAGTGTAAACCAGGACGTACCATCTCATGTAACATGTGGGAATAGGTGTTTAACACTTGGCAAGGTTTGAATTCAATAGAAACTTTTAAATGTTGAACTCAAAGTTTTTTTTAAACGACTCTTTACATTGTTTTTTAGTCATTTTTTTCAAGTGGCTCCTGGGGCTCCAGCCTCGAATGTTTTCTTTCAAAAACGTCTTATGTTACATCAGACAACTTTTCCCTGTCTCTAGGTGGCAGGAGTAAAATTAGTCATCTTGAACATTTGTTTTCATGATAGAAACAGTTGGAGAACAATTAAATACAAAATTGGATGTGGGCTCTACAGGATGGTTACAGCACTAATGAGACTAATGTGAACAGACTCTTGAGCAACATCTGATCAAATGTGCAAGGAATAATGTATAGGAAGCTGGACGTTGTTGTTATTTGAACCCCTGCAGGGTGATGCAGGACCTCCTCCTTTCACATCTCGCTGGCTTTGAGCTGCTATTTAATGATCATTGATTTAGTTAAAAATGTGAGTAATGAAGCACAGACGGGGAAGTCTCTCTTCAGTTGAAGTGTTGGTGTCAGGCAATGGCACCAGGATCATGGTCTCCAGGAACACCTTCAGCCCACTGCTCCGATCACTGATCTGATCAGGCCGGAGACGCGTTTCACTCTGCCATGGCGAGCCAGACGGCGCATGGCGGGTTGTTATCACGGGCCCCTTGGGTTTTTGTAGATCCATAAGTTACTGCGCCGTCTCCTTTTTTTGCAATTTGGGAAGGGCCGTGGCCCCCAATCGCAGAATGTGCAGCCATAACGCGAAAAAAATTTTAAAAGTAAAGAATTGGTTTGTTTTTTAAATCTTAAAAAAAGTTTTATTTTGTACCCCCAGAAATTTTGCCACATGCCCTGTTATCCTTTCACATTGACGTTAATGTACTTTTACATGAGAAATTACTTTAGGCATGCTTTTTTGTCTTTGCAAAATGGAGGATGAAGCAGCAATTTTCTGCGTTTATTGATTTTTTGGGCTTTCCCCCATGTTACGCCTTTGACAGCCCAAACGAACCCCAAAAAAAAACGACACAAGACCTAACTACACGCTCCGTAAATTACAGACTTTTCTGTGTTCAAACATTTGGGATAACAGAGGTACACAACTTAAATATATGTATATCGTTTTTGAGCATTTTAAAACCGAAAAATTTTCTACGTCAGGAGTTGCCCTTTAATTTGACACTGATTATTGTTGACGAATATGGGCATGGCCTTTTTTTCCGTTGAATGAACCCAGGGTTTTTCAGGGTTTTATCATCTCTTAAATACACCCAAACTAGATGCACCTTTGCAGTTTCTTTCCTCTTTCCTCCAATTAGTCATCCACTCAATTTATCACACACACACACACACACACACACCACAGTAACTCTTCTGCAACTGTCATCCTCCCAGGGATTTAAATCTTAAGAGCAGAGGAGATTGAAAAGGTGAGATCAGTTGAGCATGATGAGGGAGACAGCTCGAATGGGAGCGAGGGATGATGCACGATGCGTGTCATTCCTCCCACTATTTTCCTCATCTTACATCAGAAACCATGACATCCTGCCCATTTGACTTTCAAATCCAAGTTGTGCTTGACTGAATACTTTGAATTAACAGCATTCCTCCATTCTGATGCAGTTAATTTCATCTCGTAATGCATGCCTGCACATTAAAGGGTATTCCCTTGTTTTATTCATATTATGCTCCAAAAATCCTTTTGCTCTGGTAATAATTTAAGACAAGTTGAAGCTGGCAGACAAGTTTGGGATATTACTATGCAACCAAGCTTTTTCTGATACCCTTTAAAAATTAAAGTAATATCCCTATATTCATAGTTTTAGTTGCACATACAACACCCTACAACCAGAAAGACTAAGTGAAAAAGATGGACAGTGGATTGCTTTACAACTCTAGAATGAATATATATTAATCTATAAATAGACATTTCCATTAAACAATGTCACATTTGAAAATTACCTACCAAATATTTAAGGCTTTACAGACCAAAAACCTCGTACTTTGTTGGGACTTGTCAGGTTCTGGTTTGGTTGCCGAACTCTATGCCGCATACATGCTGTGAGCATGGGTTTTGGTCTTGAGGTCGCAATTTCAACTCATTTAAATTGTTTCATTCAGTTTGATCAAAGATTTGTAGTCACAGATGATATCATTTGTTCACTTCTTTTCCAACCTGGATCAACATATAGGCCGTTTTTGTACCATGTACCTTGCAATTGCCCCAACTTAAGATGTCCAAGACCACCTAGTCTCGCATTGTATTACCTTCCACTGCAATCCTAAGTGGGGAGAAAAACATGCTGATTTATTGGCATTTCATTAAACCAATCACAATTGTCATGGGTGGCGCCAAGTGCTGTATGGCGCAACGGCACCTCTGCAAAATAGCCTCTGGAAGGAACTTGTTTTGGTGGAACATGTACATATTCAAAAGTAGTGTTAGTCATGCAACAGAAAACTCAGATTGGACAGATAGTCCAGCTAGCTTTCTGGATTTACCCTGCAAAAATGCAAACACAAAGGAATCGGATATCCTGAAAGTAGAATGTTGTGAATATAGACTAAACAACACCTGACTGAAGATGACTGTTTGCCATCATGAGAACTTTGTCTCATTGTAGTATAAACTCTGCATCAAACCTACAAATTCACACGGATCTATTGCTCAAACGTTCCTGACTTCCTGGGGTTGTATTTCATGTCTCACTGCTGCCTGGAGCAACATACTCCCACATTGCACCTTTTTTAACACTTTTTTGTTTTTACCTGAACAATGGCTAAGCAGTTGGATCACTGTTTATGTGCACTTCAGTGCACAGCCTTTAAGCCAGAAACCACACTACTCAACAGAACAGAGTAGTGTGATAGTGACAGTCTTTAATTTGCTTCTTATCTCTGTATGGAATGAAACTCCCATCTTGGCTATTCTGGTGCGTTATAGAGTATTGGTGTGAGTGAAAACGGGCAGCATTGCTGTAATTGATCCTCACCTGTACACGTACATTGTATGTACATACTGTAGCATCGTCTGATTGTTGAAGGCTTGTAAAATGTATTTAATCTTCCGTAGAAATGCTTCTCTTTAGAAAATTCTCCTGCTTAAATTGATGAGAAAAACAACAACTTATTGGCAAACTGACAACTCTTGGCAGTGGTTACCCATGCCATGTGGCACCACTTTTATCAATGTGCCGGTCCCATTGATGTTCAACTGTCAGCGCACTTGGAAAGATTTGAATGGGTCTGTCTGGAATCTTTCCATCTCCCAGCGCAGTGAACCATCCCGATGAAGGAGATAATGCTGTTGACAGGCCAATGCTTCATTCAGACTGTAGGATCAGCTGGCAGCAATCCACAAAATGTCCGTCTCCGTGCAAGTCAAACACCCAGTGGGATGTGTTGGGTAAAAATGAAATACAGATAAGATGACTGGCTTTATGCATGTTGTGGGTGTTACAGCTTATTAGGACTGGATTTCTATGCCAGGGTTAAACATCATTAGTTATTTATCATGCAGTGTTTTATTATGTATCCAACACTTTAAAGAGAAATACTTAATAATTATCAATTAATAATTTATAATTTACGTGCCACTTGTTGAGCTGCTTTATGATTAGATGTTTTCACCACTCTTGATTCCTTAACCAGAACACAGCTGTGTTATATTTTGTCACCTTTAAACTATTACGTTATTTATAGTGCCGTCAGTTAAACACATTATTAACGGCGTTAATGCAAACCCTTTGCAATGGCGTCAATATTTTTATCCCGAGATTAATGTTCTTTTTGGCATCTTTTTTCACATGCTGTTGCAACAACTAGTAACATTGGAAAAACTACAACACCCACCGGATCTAGCTAGACTGGAAAGAGAACAAAAAGGCACGCCACGCTCCCTTTTGTCGTTGTGAACTGAGCGATTATCGCAGCACGTCCAGTCTAAAATATCACTTGATAGCCAAGCACAAAGCTGATGCCAATCCCCCCCCCCCCGCCAAAGTATTATTATGGACAGTGTTACACTTTGTGAGAGATTATTTGCTCCAAGGGAGAATGATAGTGTGAAACTGAACACTACAGTAGGCTGTATGCTAATGTTGTTTTCAATAAAAAAAAAACATTTGCACAAAGCGAGCCAATTCACTTTTCCATGTTGATAAGAGCATTATAATGAGAAAAAATAATGGGACAAAAAGAAATCAAGGGACATTCAGAATAGATAAAAATGTGTGATTAATTGCGAGTTAACGATGACATAAATTTAATTTAATGTATACTTAATTAGTCCCACAAAGGGGAAATTACAATTTATACCCTGTTATTACACACAGGCCTGAATCACACACACACACACACACACACACACACACACATTCATTCAGGTCCTATACATGCACTAATAGAGAGATGTCAGAGTGAGGGGTAAAGGCGCACAGAGCAGTTGGGGGTTCGGTGCCTTGCTCAAGAGCACCTTGACAGTGCCCAGGCAGGGAACTGGCACCTCTCCAGCCACCAGTCCACCAGCATACTTTGTTTCGTGTGAGGACTTGAACCGGCGCCCCTCCGGTTCCCAACCCAACTCCCTACGGACTGAGTTACCGCCACCCCAATCACATTAATCACATTAATATTTCAATTGTTTTGTCAGCATAAGTTATTTATTGGACTATATTGTCATTGTTTAAATGAAGTTAACGGTTCACATAATACAGAAACGTGAGTTATTTAAATGAACTGGATACATGGTTAAACGTCTCTTGCTCTTACCAGTGTATTTCCGCGTGTACTTCATCCACAGCAATTCCACCAGTTGGTCCAGTTAGATAATTAAGGCCATAAATATATTCTTTGTAAATCGTAATCGTTCACCGGAAAAAACAAGCGGGCCTTTCTTATTGCACAATCCAGATTGTCTTCAAAAAACATTTTCAGTGTGTCAACTCAAAGGTTCTTGTTTCTTAAGGCAAACAGAGATTGAGAACGCAACACAAAGAGAGTGGTGCCAGATGTACTTCTGTTGATCCAGACCAGTCCTGGGAAATATTGAAGAAAGCATCATGCAAGAATAATGAACAGGAAAATCCCACATATTAACTTACAGGAGTGCCCATAGAATCCTGTAAAGTGATTAAAGAGATTTAACCATCTCTTTAAAAAAAAAGCTTAACTAAACACTATAATCCTTCTCCAAATGTATACCTTTGTGTGGTAAGTTAGACATCATTTAGCAAATATCACACTACTACATTGTTGCTGGTTTAGCAGATGTTCTAAATAAACATATAAAACCAATTCAGAACATACAGTTCAATGGGCCAGAAAGTTGTAGCTTAGTAGGTGTTGCGAGCAAGCTGTACAGTTCACAGTACATTGTTTTATTAGCGAATGCTTTTGCATATCTCTCTCCCTTTCCGTCCCCATGTGTCTTTCATTATCACAAGCTGTGTCGCTGTCATTCTCAAAAACACGTAACAAGAAGAAAATGAGTCGAGTAAGTCAGACCAGCTGTGTCTGCGTAATGTGGTTGAGTTGTGGGTGGTTATATGTAATCCCAGCTGCAAAAGCAAACATCTTTGAAAAGCCTTTTTAAAACCCAAACATTACCCTCTCACTGGGTGTGAGACGTCTGGGAAGCACCGAGTACGACCGAACCCCCACGGTACGGTGCCATCCACCGACTCAAAGCCTAATGTCCTCCTCTGGGTTTCAATTTTCACCTCATATACAGCCAAAAGTGGGCCAAGCCTGCTAATGTGGCTCAGATGGGACTGCAGAGTTATGGCCTGACAGCTTAAATTTTATCAGATTCTGGAAGACTGTAAATGTCAAAATATTTCATCTGTCGACTCCTAAGTTGTCATAACTGCTCAGTGTTTCATTGACATGTTATTCTTTATTCTAAGGATTATGATCTTAAGCTGACTTGAATGTTTAGACCAGCGCAGTGTAAGTTACACCAGTTCAAAGGACTGCTTCGCTGTACATAAATGTAAAGTTAGAATTTATTTACATGTATGGGTCAGATCCGTGCAGATATAACCTTTATTGTGGCAATGCAAACCACATGGGGTATGAGACAGATTTTTTTTGTTCCTCCTTAAATTCCCATTTCCTCTCTTTTTCAGAGACGTTCTGCCTACAGTGCAATCATTAACATCAGGCCGCCAAACGTTGGAATCGCATTACTCTCGGCCCATCAGTTGACACCCTCCAGCACAAACCTTTTTTCCTGTTGACTCCTATGCTTGATGACCATGTCAGGTTCTCTGTGAGGCTGATTGATTGGGAACTGCTTGTTTCTCCAACGCTCCATTGTTCCGAACTCTCAATGAACCCAAAAATTTCCTTTTGTCCTACACTAGTCCGACATTCCTTTGTTTCGAAAAAATAAACCCTCTGCTCCGGCATCCCATAATTCCAACCATACAGTAGTAGTAGTAATAGATGCAGCAATAGCTCAGTTTGCAAGGAGTTGGGAACCGGAGGGTCGTTGGTTCAAGTCCACATATGGACCAAAGTATGGTGGTGGACTGGTAGCTGAAGAGGTGCCAGTTCACCTCCTCAGCACCAAGGTTCTCTTGAGGAAGGCACCGAACCCCCAACCGCTAGGGGTGCATTTCCATGGACAGCCCCCTCACTCTGACATCTCTCCATTAGTGCATGTATAGCAATTTGTGTGTAATTCAGGCCTGTGTGTAATGTGTGTAATAACAACAGGTGTAAATTATAATTTCACTTGTGGGACTAATAAAGGA
This sequence comes from Etheostoma spectabile, assembly GCF_008692095.1. NCBI lineage: Eukaryota > Metazoa > Chordata > Actinopteri > Perciformes > Percidae > Etheostoma > Etheostoma spectabile. Next base: position 22,581,450 of record NC_045744.1, read on the forward strand.
TATCTTAATCTTAATATAGGCTTTTTACATAGGTTAGGAGAGCCGATTGGTTGGGGTTAGGCATTTGAACTTAAGTAGTTAAGGTTAAGATAGCCGATTGGTCAGGGGACAGGACCTCTACAAATGCGGTTACGTAATGGGGAATTTGGACACTAAAATAAAACGAGATTATGGGAATTAGGAGAGGTAAACATTTAAATGTGTTAATAAGCTAGAGAAAAGTAAGTTTTCTTGTTATTGATTCCGATTTTAGATTATGGGAGGCGATCCACAAAAGCCTAGCTATATGATCGGAACAATGGGATGTCAATGGATTCACTGGATTTTTTGGGTTTAATTGAAGGTCGGAAAAATGGAGCATTGGAAAAATTGCATGGCACCCACTTTGCCACCTCAGCACCACTGATCCAGAGAGGGGCGTGTGTGTCCTTGCCTCCTATTTTCTAAAATCAACAATCAGTTCCTTGGTGTTGCTGGCGTTGAGCAGTAGGTTATTCTCTGAGCAAGATTGTTGATTTATTACCAATATGAAATTTCATCGGCCGTTGAGCGGGGTGTTGTCCGCAAACTTCACAGTAGAGTTCTTTCCATGTTGGGGATTGCAGTCGTGGGTGTACAAAAAGAAAGGGGCTGTGCACACAGCCCTGGGGTGCTCCTTGTCAGACTCAAACTCATTGTTTTGTACCATTAATTGAAGAATTCATCGAATCAAGCAATTTATTTCCGATCCTTGAATGTTAAACAACTGTTTCACAATTAATTGTGTGTATTCCGTTGGGTTATTTGAATTGGCAGGGTAATATTATAAGTTACTGCAGGACAATTTTATAAAATTCAATTGTTGTATAGTAAATTGAAAAAGACAGACAAAAGCAAACATGATTAACTTATAATTTGGTCTTATTGGACTATTTACATCATTTACAAGTTTCTTTAGAGTGTGGGAGGATCCGCTGAGACCATAGAAACTCCACACAGAGAGAAGACCTTGGCCAGGTTAGAAACTAGGACCTTCTTTCAGTGCTGATCCCAAGTCACTGTGCAGCCTATTGAGAAAGAAAGACTGGGAGATGAAGGAGAGCAGGGGTAGGTGGGTCATTACCTTTTCTTTTCAATCTTTTTCCTTTTTCCCAAGTGTACCCTGCCTTGTTCTCTTTCTTTCTGGCCTGAGCAGTTGCCTTTTGCATCTTACGGTCACAGATTTTCCACCTGTGACCCAAGACCAGAAGCCCTTATTTCTTAACCTTCTATCTCTTGTTTGAGTTGAGCTACTAAAAACACAAAGACAGCATAATTCATTTAATTTTTAAAAGCTAATTCTGAAGCCTGAAGGCTGAATCACAGGACCTGAATCTGGTTTATTTGCTTGCTCAAGCATTGGAACTGTTTTGTTTTCACGGCTTTCCATACCCATTTCTGCAATTTCTTGATCAGGAATTTATTCAGCTTTTGCCTTTCTTTCCAACTTCTGCCAACCCGTTCTCACTCCCAACTCGTCAAATACTGATGCTTGATAAGTGGCAACTGCGGCGCTGTAAGATGACGTATTATGAAGAGCGTCAATGGTAGCAAGTAGTATTACAGACCGAAATTGTCACAAGGTTGGTTGGGGTGGTGGATGGGTCAAACAATGTAAGACTTTCACCCAGGAAACCGGGGTTTGTGTCCCGTTAATGTTCTTGTCCCCATCTTTTTAATCTACACCCACTATCTTTCCTTAACCTTGTTGTATCACCCTGCACGCCAAAAACTGGCACCAAGGGCATAGGCGCCAACTTCTGTTTTCCTCTGTGGGTGCTCATGGGCGCACGCTCTTTCAAAAAATGTTCTCATTTCAGAACCTTAGGAAATAGATTAACTCGATAATAAAGCTGTAAAGTAAGCTATCTTTCAACTCAGGACAGCGCCACTTCTCACAAATGCAGAAAGGATTTGAGATGTAAAGTTTTACTAACACGTAACCACAATCAGCTTTGTGGAAAATTAAGAATCAATGGAGCAGGGGACTGACAGCGACATAACCAATCACACTATGACAGCAGCTCCACTTAGCACTAACTGGAATGTTTAATTTTAAATGAATGTGCCCTACTGGCAGTCTGGCACACGTGGGTACTCAATATTTTCCATTCTGTGCTCGAGCTCTGGAACACCCACGGTATCGGCGCTTATTGCCAAGGGGTCCTGACCAAGCATCAGTATTTGACAAGTTGGGAGGAAAATGTGTTGCTTCTGCACTCTCCTCTCCTAGTGCTTCTTCGTGGCATATTCCGCATGGAAGCACTCTTCTAGGGTGCTTCCATGAGGAACATAAGGGTTTCCACTAATTGTGGCTCTGGATCAGCTCTTTATTCTTTGCACTAAACAGGGCCATGGTCTGCAGATGCGCTTTTGTGGGATTTCCCACTTTTTGGTGGCCGTGCGGATCTCATTCTCCTCTTTTCTTTCACTGCCTCCCTGAGCTGGCTCACCTTCTTTTTCCACCTTTCCACTACTTGTTCAGCTTGGTGGTCCACTCTGCCTTGACCTCTTTTAGGTCCTTTTTCAAACCCAGCTCTCATTCTTTCTTCTCGTGCCAGGCAGCCCTAATCCTCCTATTCACCACTTTCCAGAACACAGGCCGTCCTGGAGAGAGATGATGATGATGATTGCTTTTTCTGTCCGTCTCATCTCCTCATCTGTGCTCCTGTACTCTGTGTACACTCTGAGAAATATCTGTATATTAACAGTTGTATGTATATATTAGCAGAACTTGTCTATATGGACGACTTTTGTCAGCCACAGAGGTTGGTTTTAGGACATCATAGAAGTCCACATTGTCACTTTTTCAACCTTTTTGTAGCCTTCTTTCATGTTTTTCTTCCTTTTTGAAGCTTTTTTCCCAACATTTTTGTCTGTTTTTTTTCCACAATCTTTGTTGCTTTTTTCAACATCTTTGAAGCTTTTTACAATGTTAGGGATGTTTTCTTCAACAAGTTTATAACAGAGCAGCTATGTATGAAAGATTCTTTAAATACCATAATATTTTCTATATTTATTTACTGTAGCTTCTCACAAAAATTCCATTTTTAATTAAGGGGCTAAGTTCAGGTAATGAGCTGGCAGAAATTTATTTTACAGAATTTATTTCTCAGAGTGTGGACATCTTTCGTGGGCAGCTGTTTGCTGGCCGTCTTCTGAACGCTCTGTGTTTCACAGAGGAAAGTGATTTCAAATGTTATAAACTTCTGGTTCTGTTATTGCACGGTGGCATGAGTGTTCTCTCAGGCCTTCTCCATGAACAACTTCACCTTGGCTGTGAACAATCTCCTGGCCAACGTTTTATGCACACTTTTGTTTTGTTCAACAGTTTCCTCTTTGTTTTCTACACGTAAGTGAGTGAAAGTTCGCAGGTAAATAAGGACCAAAATGCAGGTTGGCGGGAGAAGGCAGGATGAATTTACTGTAAAACGAAAAACAATCCACAAGAAAACACAAAGTCCAAGCATCCAAGAGCAAATCCAAACGGGTCCGGGGGGAAAAAAAAGGCGAGGACGAAAAGACAGGGAAAAAATTACAGAACAATCTGACAAGAGAAAAGGGAAGCACAGACATTAAAAACTCAAGGTAATGAGGTAACGAGAGGCAGGTGGCAAGAGGGCAGGGAAGCAGGTGAAAGACATCAGGTCATCACAAGAGGGAAGACACAGGAAGTAAAACTAAAGACAGGACGAGACAAAAACCAGACTTCAAAATAAAACAGGAAACAGAACCTACAGACCCTCAGGGGAACACCAGGCCGGGGGGGGGGGGGGGCGTGGCAACAAGACACAAACAGAAGACCAGGGAGAAAACACGTAAAAGGAACAGAAAACAGGATAAAAAAAACAAAACCATAACAGGGAGATCTTGTTAAAAGCAACAATGCCTGTGGGTTTGGTGCCGGTATGTAGAGTTACTCACACAAGCATCAGACCTTTCACGCTATTTTGCTTCTCGGCTGATAAAAAGCAACGAAGAAGTTTACCCTGGTAACCCCCTAGTAAAACCAACGTCCAGTCCACAAGAACAGATGATGATTGAAAAGCCTAGTTTAAGTAAATCTTGACAGTATTGGTTTAAAATGTAGAGGTTGGGTTGTGTTCGTTCAGCAAGTCCGGGATGCAAAATAGTGACATTTGTGTCTCTGGTTTACTTCCCTCCAGGCCACTGCCACCCCAATGTGAAAATGTCTAAGACATTAGATGTTTAAATAGGTTCTAACAGCAGATTTTTTTTTGACAGACCGGTTGCAGCTGTATGTTCTTTCATCCCACTCTCTGTACCAAATAAATCCATCTGCTGCAGAATTACTGAGGAATCCAGAGGAAATCTGATTTGTACAAATGTAGGAAACAAGATAAAAGTACATGCCAGTGATTGCTTTGTGACTCATAACGTGTGCATGTGCCATGTGTGAAGAATCGGATGTTCTTGTCTGTCAAGGACGAAAACACTTACTGTGTGTTCCTTCATTAAATGTCGGCAGGTCAAAGATTTTATTTTTTTTACACTTTTGTAACTGCACATCTGAAAATCAAGCAGGTTTGTCTAATCCACGCTAGTGGATTGTTAATTAACAAGCTGCTAATGGCACTCGCACAGTCATTTTTCATTTCAGACCAGCATGGGTGTAGTGATTATTACATTTCTTTGTTCAGTTGGATTAAACTTTGAACTTTAAATGCACAATTTAATTACATTTGTGATCATTTACACTTTACATGTATCAAGTTCAGAGGCGGCGCTGTCAGAAATAAATACAAACCCAGAAAACAAACAATAAGCGGACACAAACAATGTCATGAAGATAATGTGATGCGGGAAAAAAATCAATTATCAGAACTAAGTCCTACCAAAAGAACATTTTGCATTTGACTTGATATCTTTTAAAGAAAACTGTAAATGTTGAAGTTGGGTACAAATACACTTAGAGATAATAAAACCATATGTAGAGTCAATTTCATTTGCCTTGATCAATACATTAACAGACCATAGTTATCCACTAAAGAATACCTAATTAAAAATCATGAACTATTCAATCAATCAAAACCTGTAATTATTCTGCTGGCATACTCCGGAGTAGCTTCAAAGCAGAGTATATATATTAGAATATATAAATATTTAATTTGCATATTTGCTTAAAGGTGTAGGGGCAACAAAGAGTCAGGCAAATGTCAATCAAGTACAGTCTGTACACACCCACACAGTCCTAAGGGGGGGGTCTAGTCAGCCAGTGAAAACAGTGTGTGGGTGTACAATAGTGTAGCATGTTTAATAGAACAGGCTATTGCAGAAGATTCTATTTTTTTATTATTGTTTCTGCCACTGTTGTTGCATCCCCAGCTACCCACCCAAAAAAAACTGTGAGTGTGGCTATGTCCAGATTTCCAGGGGGGGAGGGGCAGATCTGAAGTAACCCGAAAAAGAGCGGGGTGGAGCAGGGCAGGCTTGTGGCGGGATCCAGGGAACCGGATTTCAGGACTTGAGGGACTCCAAGACGGGTCCTTGGTCTGGGTTAGCGGGAGTGGGGTGGTGGCAGGACCCAGTTCCAAAAGGCAAGCTGAGAGGTTGAAACCATATCAGCAGAAGCAACTAGAAAAGTTGGCCCGGCGACTCACTGTAAAAGTTTTGTTTTCCATCTGTCGCTGAGTGAAAGAAGAAGCGTCTAAAAATGAAGCCCAGGTTGATTATGGCTGATGAGAAGCAGCTGGACACCTGGCTCCCACACACCTGGCTCCACCCCTGCAATTAAGACACAAACAGACACAGACTGTTTGATGGTTATTCATTTGTCCTTTACAAACCAACTGCTGTGAAACAATCAATTGAAATGTATTTTTATTTCATTCCTCATATCTGTCTCTTTCTCTCTCTCGTTTTTTTTGTGTGCTGTCTGGTCTCCTTCCTTCAGTGTGTGTCCAAGATTTCACCGCTGCTTTCCCCAGACAGAGAGAGATGGAGGGAAATGAGGGAGTGTGTATGTAAGTTGTGTACAAACACGATATACATAACAGTAATGAAACCCAGTCTAATAGTTATGAATAACCCAGACCCCAGAGGTTTCTTTACTTTGGGGTCCCCAAAAAATAGACAAGGTCCACAGGACTTAATGTCCACTGAGCCGTCGCCCTGAGCTCTGTGGTTGTGATACGTGTTATGGCGACTCCTTCACTCATTTTCCTTTTTTGCCTTTTAAAGGACACTGTAAATAATGGCTGTGAAATCTACAGTTATTTACTTTAGATTTCACAGTAACACTACTGTACATGATTTTTTACAGTAGAATGCTGTAAAGTTCACATTACAACCGTGTCAACAAGACAAAATCACGTATTACAGTTGAAATCACAGTAGTTACAGCATTACTGTTAAAAAAAATGTCAATGCAGCCACTGTATTACTGTAAATAGTAAACTACTGTGAAAATTTTGATTTTGGAACGTCACAAACACTTTAAAGGGTAACTACTGTTTTTTTCAACGGGGACCCTAGTTTCCTATGTTTTTCTATTTTTTCCTATATTTTCCATATTTTCCTTTTTTGTGTCTTAAAATACACTTAATTCAAAGTCAAGAGATACAAAATAAAATTATGAAAAGCTGTTTTGGATCATCTTTCCCCTTTTCCAACCATCACATCTCTAGTTTTGGTTTAAATATACACGTTGGCTCTATGCAGGCTAAATGTATTGCTTTTTTAAGTGGAGTCTGTCGGTTTTAACGATAGCGACTTCAGAAAGGCCTCAATGAGGTTTTAAAGGTTTATCTCTAAGGAAACCTTTCCATAATGTTGTCAGACACTTTGAATATTAATCTGAGTCTGTCAGCAGCAAAACGAGCACTTTTTTGAAGCAAGCTGGACAATTGCCCTATTATATTGTAGCTTTTTTCTCCGCTGTCGACTGCAGCGATCTCGCTTAATACTGGACCAATGTCACAGATTATTGCTCCCATCAGTCACTTAGACAGAAAAACGTAGGAGAATAGGGTCCATGTTGAAAAAAACAGTAGTTACATTAAGCAATTATTGAATGATTGTGAAACTTTTCAACATAATACCCAGTAAAAGAAAGTCAGATAGTGTTGTGGGTGGGAAATTAAGTCAAACAGATACAGATCACCTGCAAAGTGCCAAAAGAACGGCCCGACAATCGGCCAAGGCCAAAAATCGGTCTTTCTCTAGACTACAACCACTGAACTGTTACTGTCCTCCTCTCTTACTCAGACAAAAAGAACACACCAAGCTGTCGCCCAGCAGCCAGAGGAGGAGCGGAGGTTACGTCTTGCAGGGATTATTTTAACAATAACAATCGTTCCCCAAATTTAAAGTCCAATATTGAATTTTATGATCTCGAAATTAAATAGAAAAACAAACAGATGGCACCTGGATAGCTCAGTTAGTAGAGCAGGCACCCATATATAGAGGTCTCCACCTCGACCCAGCGGCCTGGGGTTCAATTCCGACTTGGGCTCTTTACTGCATGTCATCCCTGCTCTCCTTCCATTCATGTCTTCATGAAGAAAAGATGGAATAAAACAAAAATGATTTGTAGTTACTACTTTTTTACAATGAAATGAACTTTATGGCTCCCACAAAGCCTTGTCCCGTCTCACTTTAAAGGCTCTGATGAGACCTCTCCCCAGGACTGAGTGGGTGGAGACTGGGATTGATGATCTTCGTGAGACTCTCGTTAGCTTTGTTGCACCAGTTAGGGCAGGAAAAAATGACAGTTTTACCATTCTTATTGGTAGATGAAGATTTGTGACCTACTAAATTCCTGTCTACGCTTCGGCCCACTTTCAACCTGCAGAGTATGATCAGCCAACGGTAACTACGATCACCTGTGGCTGTTAAAATATTAGAAATATATATAGGTGTTAAAATATTTTGCAGTCGGCAGGAGAGTGTGCACATGTTAATTGTAATTAATACCTCATACTGTCAACTTTTACACATCCCTGGAAAAACTGTGCTGCTCTCCCACTTTCAGAACAGAAATATATATAATATGTACGTATTTCTTATATTTTTTCAGTTTCTTATGTAAAAGTATCGATTTTTTACATTATGTCTTATGACTTTTGAATTGTAATTATCGTTATGCACCAAGACCAATTCCTTGTATGTGCAAACCTAAAACTGTTTCTGAACACACACACACACACACACACACACACACACACACACACACGTCACACCGGCTCCTTATATAGACAGCTTGACGTAATCTGGAAGTAACCAATCGTCTCATTGAGACACATAAGCTTCTATTTGTATCCAAATAAACACACACATGTCACAAGGTCTACATACAAACACTAATATTTATCTGTGTTTTCATTATTAGTTCTTTAAGCCGTAGCAACATGTTTGATTTTTCTTAAAGCATAACATACAGAGAGCAATAAGAACCAATCATCAGACAAAATTTATCTCCTGGTTTTGTCCAAATGACAAATAACCTGACACGGCAACACAGTTTAGTTACAAATCAACTCCACACCCAGTTTTTAAAAAGCAAATCACTGAGTGAGAAACACTTAGACAAAGATCTGGTTGGATGTGATAGTCATCAAAAAGCACTGGTTTAGGGTTGGTAATGCGTGAAAAAAGCTAGCAAGATTTGAGCGTAGCATCTCCTCGGGGCTCCGTCTAACCCCTGCCCCCTGCCCTCGGGGCTCCAACCCACACATCCTCGCTACGGTTGTTGCTCTTAAAGCTACAGTGCATAGTTTCTGTCGCCCCTGTAAGAAATTATAAGTAATGACAACAAAACTGTTTTCGCGTCCACATGATACAGGCCTACCGTGATCGCGCACACGCCCCCCCAAGGAGGACACGGAGGATTAAAAAACATGGACTGTTCAGAAAAGGTTATTATATTCATTCAACTTTTTGCACCAAAAGTTGCCAGACGACAACATCTTCTGATCATACTGAGAATTACAGAGAGTATTTGGCAATGGCTTGAATGTAACGGATGTTCATTAATGTATTTTTTTTTATTCTTTATTGATTCCCTATGGGGAAATTACAATTTACACTCTTTTATTACAGATGGAGAGAAGTCACAGTGTGTGGGCTGGACCAGCACCCTGAGTGGCAGTGCCCAGGAGGTGAACTGGCATCTCTCCAACTATCAGTCTACTCTCCGTATTTTGGTCCAAACGGGGACTTGACCCCCCTGTTCTCAACCCAACTCCCTGCGGACTGAGCTACAGCCACCCTAAAAAGTCACTTTGCGTGGGTATATGACACTGAGAGCCACTGACCAAGCACCAGTGTGTGACAAGAGAACGGGTTGCAGATAGAACCGATTTTAAAGTTTGAAAGCAAGGATATGATTGGCTAAGAGAGTTTCTGGCAAGATCTGGTCGGACTACTTAGAGTGAACACCCAAAGAGTAGAAGACGGAGACCTGAGAGTGAATGAGTGAGTGATTGAGTAAAGTCTTCCTGATTGAACTTTTACGAACCTTCATTCTGGTCAGAAGCAGCAATACGGAGTAGCTAACACTGTATCTCTGTGTAAAGATACGTGTGAGCTAAAATGGTGAAGTAGCTGGCCCTCCCCCACCAGTGCAGTGGAGTACTTAATATCAGCAGGATTTTAGTATTTAGTATGAGCTGGGCTTTATGGCTCTTATGATCCCACAGATACAGTGGCCTATTCTCAGGCTGTTTTGTCATCACACACACACACACATATACACATATTACGTACACTGTAGGCCAAAATTATGCCATCTCCAAACTTGTAAGCAGAGGCAGGATTAGGGGATCTACTTCAGAAAAGCCGGTGTATCTGCTGAGAAGAAACGATAAAATATGTTTGAGAATATTTGCCTACTCAGGCTCTAAACCTGAGTGACAGTAGCGAATGAAACGGATTTGTAGCCTTTGAAGATAGGTGTGCAGTTATGGAATACAGATGTGAAGATTGATGTGTCTACATTAGGTATTAGACACATCTGGATGTCTCTGCGGAGCAGCCACTTATACTTAGACTATTGACAAATAATAAAAAAATAATTTTCTCTAAAACTATTTCTATTATTTTTGTTGTTTATATCTTTAATTTAAAACAGATGAACTAACACTTCAAAGTTACTAGCTGCAGCTCTAATGCAGTTTTAAGGTTAGGGATCCGCAGGCTGTTCTTTGGGAATAAATGGGAGAAAACTAAATGACCTCATGAGAATATAAAGACTGTGTGTGTTTGTGTGCGTGTGTGTGTGTGTTAATACGACCAGAAGTAACCAGAAGTAGGACACTGATGATGCTTTTGATCATTTCAGTCTGAAGGAATGAGGACAGCGTTCATTTTATATCTCTGTTCTCTGTTTTTGCTCTCTCTCTCCAGTCTGTGAAAACTGGAGTACGACATTGAAATAAACGCTAAAAGTATGCATAAATGGAGATCTGTGTTATGGATTTTTTTCTTAAATGTACTCAAATGACTTACACATAAAGCAATACAGAACATTTTAGGCATAATTGCCCCACTCAGCAGAACCAGCAGTGGATTTGAGAACTCAGCTAACAATTATTTAACTTGTAGGACACCGACTTAAACAATTACTGACTGAATACAGAGGAAGGTGAAGGAATGAACTTTTGTATAGTATTACAATAAAAGAGATATGACTAATTATAGTAGTAGATATATGTAGGTATGTAGAATAATATAGCAGTAACATAGCAGTATTGGTAATATAAATATTACTTATAATAATAACAGTAGGTGTCAGGACTACAGCAGCAGGTGCAACCACAATCCATGGAAACCTGCGACGACGGCGAGAAAGCTCAAGGTCTCCAGGGAAAAAACCAAAGTGAGTAACATGCATTCATTGGACATGAAACAATACCAGTGTAAAGTCAATGAGACGATGACGTAGCAATAGGAGCGACTACGGGAGCGAGTAGTATAAGAGCCCGAAAATCCTCGTAGGCAGGTTGGTTGGGGTGGTGGATGGGTCAAACAACACAGGACTTTCCCCCAGGAGACCGGGGATCTTGTCCCACATGTCACGTTTCCTAAACCCTGCCGTCCCGTTCCTCTTTTCCTAAACCTAACCGTCCCGTTCTTATTTTCCTAAACCTAACCGTCCCGTTCTTCTTTTCCTAAACCCAACTGTCCCGTTCTTCTTTTCCTAAACCCAACTGTCCCGTTCTTCTTTTCCTAAACCCAACTGTCCCGTTCTTATTTTCCTAAAACCAACTGTCCCGTTCTTCTTTTCCTAAACCCAACTGTCCCGTTCTTCTTTTCCTAAACCCAACTGTCCCGTTCTTATTTTCCTAAACCCAACTGTCCCGTTCTTCTTTTCCTAAACCCAACTGTCCCGTTCTTATTTTCCTAAACCCAACTGTCCCGTTCTTATTTTCCTGAACCCAACTGTCCCATTCTTCTTTGCCTAGACCCAACCGTCCCGCTTTTCTTTTCCCAAACCCAACTGTCCCGTTCTTCTTTTCCTAAACCCAACCATCCCGTTTTTCTTTTCCTAAACCCAACCATCCCGTTCTTTTTTGCCTAAACCCAACCGTGCCGTTTTTCTTTTCCTATACCCAACAGCCCAGGTGCCGTGTTCATTTCACAGAATTCTTCGGCAGAATTTTTGGCGATTCCGGGAAACTGCCACAGCTTTTCATTCAGATTTTCATTTTACGGAATTCTGTGAGATCTGGTTGGTACATTTACAAAGCTGGTGTGTAATTTACAGAAATTATTTATGATGTGTAAGTCATATTTAATCATGAAATGAATGTGTGTCTGTAAAATGAGTGGGCTTACAAATTGGTTCATCCCATTTTTGTTGTTGTGTTGCTATACACGGCGTTTGTGTCTGGGATACAGTATGTTATATCCTGTACCAAAAATCTATCCAATAGATGTAAAGATAGTTTACTACCAACTGATTACTAACAGTGACATCTGCATGGCTTAAAAAGTACACTGTTTCAGTTATTTCTGGTGTCTTAGTATTGATAAATTTTGCTTTTTATTGTTAACAGTTTGCAATGCCGTTTAAGTGAATTACAAATGTGTTTGGATACTCTTCCAGTAAGCTGATCAAAGAATTATGTGTGGGATGCGTGCAAGTCAGTTGTCTCGTTTTCTAGGGCAACTACAGCCTAAACTTTGGTCCAGTGCAAAGAGAACAGCTCGCATGAACCACCGGCCTTTAAAATACGTTCAGCTAAGTACTGCATTCTCCATCTCAGCCCAAGTTCAAGTGTCTTCCGTGTGTGTTTCGAGCCTGTGGGGTTTTAATTACATTTTTGTTGAACTGCTGCATCAGAAATGCCTTCGGTTATAACATTTAGAAATCAGCTGTCAAACTGTGAGTTCAATTTATGCAGCAGTATTGATTTTTTTCATGTCACATTTGACTTCAAATTGCTTGCAGAAGCATTTGTATATCAAATTGAAAAACTTGACAGGTTTCCGGCATAGTATTTTACAGCTTTGGACTGTGTGATGCCCATTTGGTGTCATTTGAGTGTTTTGGCTATCTTTATTGTGAAGGTATATGACCTGGCTCAAATGGTCATGACATAGATCTATAGCCCACGACATTCCACTTCCAGGGTTTCCTTCTTTTTGGCCGGAAGTCCGTTAGCTTTCTGTGTGTTGGATTTTAATTTCTGAGGACTATGGTTACCTGGTCTTCGGGTCTCTGCAGGGTAAATCCAGACAGCAAACTAGATCATCTGTCCAATCTGAGTTTTCTGTTGCACGACTAAAACAACCTTTGAACGAACACATGTTCCACCAAAAAAAGCAACAACACAACAAACAACACCAGACCTAGGTGAGCTGAGTTACTCTAATTAGTAAAACTGTTAGTCCCGCTTTGCTTTGGAGGAGCGTCTGGTTAGTCCACAAAGCATTCCCGGGATGGGGAAAAACATACTCTGGTTTATTGGCATTTTTTTAAATCAGAATAATAATTGGAGCCTGTCAATAATTGCCCTATTAACTTACATTGTAGCATGTTTGGTTGCTGCCCACTGCAGCGATCTCGCTCGACTGATGTCAAAGATTGTTGTTCCCATCAGTCACTTCGACACAAAAAACCTAGGAAAATAGGGTCCAGGTGTTTGTTGCTTGTTTCAGCGGGCCTCTTCAACACAGTAATGGGAAGCCACATTCCTTTGCCCAAATCCAAGAAAAAGGCAGACTTGGTTGAAATGTGAAAGAACAACAGTGGCATTAAAACTAATGAACTACTCAATTCTTATTGGCTGCCCGCCAACGTTGGCAGGTAGATTGACAGTTTCACCCGCATTTGGCACGGGGTTGGGTGCTAATTGCTTGTATTAAAGTGCCTTTGCAGGACATAGAGGAACAGCAGCAATCTGTCTGTGAGGCGAAGATTGTCTGCAGAGCTGGAGAGTGATAACCATAGATGTCATGTAGCATATGCATACAGTATATATTATGAATTACCATGGAATACTGCAGCTAGCCAGTGTAATAGTCTTTTAAAATCACAACGCTGTGGTTGCCGGCATCAAAGCCTGGCAACCCACCGGCTTATCCTTTTGCAGTAAATCACTGGGTAACACCAGTTGCTTTCTTTTCTTGCTGCACGATAATTGACTACTGATTGTCAAAAGCCCCCCTTCCCATTCAGTGTGTGTGTGTGTGTGTGTGTGTGTGTGTGTGTGTCTCTCTCATGTCCATGTTTTTCCGTCAGCATGCACGTCAGTAAGATCAAATAATATGACCAGGGCAACACAGCTTTTGATCTTCGTGCCTGGTGGGCTACACAACTAAACCAGGGATGTTTCATGTGAACACTGCTTCATTATTTCGTTATAACCCTATGCCGTCTTTGAACCTTACAGCTAGATGATTAATTCATGATTATTATTTATTTTTCTCTGAGGCTAAATGTAGGACTCCGGGCAGAGAAAAATCTGAAGTAGTAATGTTTAATTTGGTATTAAAGTCCAGCAAAGAAAACTAAATGCATTAGCATCACTAAATGCTACATATCCGGATTGTTAGCCTAACAAAACAAGGCTAATTAGACATGAAGAATCACTGGAGAGATGCAACGACAAACAATCCCAAACCAACTCAAACTGAATGAATTATAACCACAACAGCCCAGAAAGCAGTAGAGCAGCATGTGATAAACAAGGGAAATGAAATATGTAGAGACTAAAGTCCTATGGGGTCAAGTTTGGGGTTTTGAACAGGAAGGAAGGGAGTGTACATGTATTCATGGAGAAGGAAAATATGGAGAAGGTGTGTCTTCCTTACAGATATAAAGCCTTTCTGATGAAACATACAGTAGACTAGATCGCATTTGCAGACGCCATCTGTGATTAATGCCTGATTATGGGGATGAGCCTCACAATCAGTCTAGAAAACACACACAAACTACAGATATAATACATATTTCATAAAGCCAACTCACTGGATGGATTATGTTAATGTTCCGCATTTTTAAGTTGTCTCTGCGGGATGTGGGTTATGACAGTAATCACTCATGATTGGATATATGTTGCAGAGAGAAGATGGTGCCATGTGAGTGCGTTGAAAGACTTTAGTTAAACACCTGATCCAGCTCAAAAGACTTCAATTTATATGCAACATAAAAAAAGAGTCCACAGTCATAATGGCAGCTTAGTGAGGTTTTATTTGAGGTGGTTTGAGCTCAATGCTAACATTAGCATGCTAACTTGCTCACAATGGCACAAGTAATGGCATTAGATCAGTAGGTTTTTGGTCAAAAACCAAAGCAAATAAAAATGTTAACCTAATGAGACTATCACATCATAATCCACGTTAGTTTCTAATGCTCGCCGGACTGGCGTGGACAAATGCTTTTATATAGGCTTTAGGCCTAATACTGTCTCTGAAGTCTCTTTTATATAGACCTTAGTGGTCCCCTAATACTGTATCTGAAGTCTCTTTTATATAGACCTTAGTGGTCCCCTAATACTGTATCTGAAGTCTCTTTTATATAGACCTTAGTGGTCCCTAATACTGTATCTGAAGTCTCTTTTATATAGACCTTAGTGGTCCCCTAATACTGTATCTGAAGTCTCTTTTATATAGACCTTAGTGGTCCCCTAATACTGTATCTGAAGTCTCTTTTATATAGACCTTAGTGGTCCCTAATACTGTCTCTGAAGTCTCTTTTATATGGACCTTAGTGGTCCCTAATACTGTCTCTGAAGTCTCTTTTATATGGACCTTAGTGGTCCCTAATACTGTATCTGAAGTCTCTTTTATATGGACCTTAGTGGTACCCTAATACTGTATCTGAAGTCTCTTTTATATGGACCTTAGTGGTCCCCTAATACTGGACCTGAAGTCTCTTTTATATAGACCTTAGTGGTCCCTAATACTGGACCTGAAGTCTCTTTTATATAGACCTTAGTGGTCCCCTAATACTGTATCTGAAGTCTCTTTTATATAGACCTTAGTGGTCCCCTAATACTGTATCTGAAGTCTTTTTCCCAAAATTCCGCCCTTGGTGCAGAATTACAGCCACTAGAGCCAGTCCCACAATGAGCTTTCCTTAGGACGTGGGGGGGCAAGGTGGAGGGCGTGACCAACTGCCATGCAGCGTTAGCTTCTGGAGTTTTCAAATGCACAAATCAAAGTAAAACACTGATATGTTTCCTAGACACTTTCCCCAGGGTTTGGGTTATGCTCAGTACACACACTTCTTCGTCATGTTGTTAAAAAAACATAACCTGGGATATTGGCAGTGCTGTCAACTCATTTTCAAGTAAATTTGTCAGCAACAGCTCCAAAAATCGCTAAAAGTAGCTAGATGACAACATTACACAATCATTTGCATAAAGCTTAGTGGTTGTGTCAGCAAGGTAGATGCAAAGAAATATAAATAATTAATTAGTTAATTTTTTTTTAACCCTCGTATTGTCCTCGGGTCAAAGTTGACCCGTTTACAAAAACTTTCTATATCACAACTATGACAAAAGAACTTTGAAAAAAGGGACAAACGTTGAAAAAAAAACTACAAATATTCAGGAAAAAAAATCTTTTTTTAAACGCTGAAAAAGTGACCAAAAAAATCAGAAAAAGCAACATCAAAAACATTGAAAAAAAGGAACAAAAAAATTGTTAAATTGTTATTGTGTAAAACATAATTAAAAACACGTCAAAGTGTCAAAAAAAAAATGTAATGAAATGGAAATAAAACTTTGAGAAAAGTGTAGAAAAAGAACAACAAAATGTTGAAATTTCAACCCATAAAAAAGTTAACGGTAAGACAACACAAGGGTTAAAATAAGTGGTCAAAATTCACAGCGGCTGTGAAAAAGATGTTGAAGAAGCTGTGCACATGCACAAATGCATATCTTTTCATAACGAACAGCCATACGAAGCAAACAATGCATAATGGAGCACAACCACAAACCCACCCTCAGGCATTTTAACTCATATCTTGTTCTGCATCAATTTCTACTGTGCTTCTCCTTCCATTAAAATTCATCCCTTTGTTTCTGGGTAGCCATAACACCACGGAGACTAGGAACACCAGCAATAAAGGCTGATACGTGGTCAAATAGGGTGGCCTGTAAACCCTCGGACTCGGCAGAGTGGGAGGACCAATCTCCCCTCCAACATTTTAGATTCCACTGACATGTTGTGTTCATTGCAGTTCAAGATGTAGGAAGCAAGGACGTTTTCTAATTTTCTTTTTTTTTTATTGTAACTAAACTCCTGTCTTGCCTACTTTTGTGTAAATGAGTCATTTCAAAAATGTCTATGAAATCAGAAATGAAACGAATACATATATATTCCCATGAGCTATTATATACTGCTTCTGTGTGTACCTGCATGTGTCTCTCTGTATTGGTAAGGCTGCAGAAAGGTTCTGCAGCCTTACCAATAGGTGAGTCAAAGAATATAACATGACAAAGAAATTAAAATCCCAATCATCACACCATAATTGCTCCATATGGGCAGTGGGGGCCACCATTTTTCCGAAGCTCGATTTGCCCATGTACACCATCTGATACACATCGGCGTAGGGGAAAAGGAGAAAACTAAGTGGACTAACCAAACTTTCATTAGTCCTATTCCCATGATGCTTCATGCACTTCCCACACTCACACTCAGCAGCTGTTGCGTTTTGCCATATTCTGATCAGCCTGTTTTGCCCACTCAGTGTTTTTTGGTTTGTTTTTCACGTTGTCCCTCCCCGATGGAGAACGGCTGCGTCCCGACTCCGTCCCGGCTCCGGCGATCCGTAGTCCTCCGGAGCAGATATTCAGCACACGGCATTGAAGTTGAGCACAGAAACAAAAAACAAAATCCAGTTAATTTTCAAAATGAAAAAAGAACGTTCTCATGGCGGATCATATCTCCCTTCACTACACCTTGAAAACAGCACAGAGTTGTTTACACTCTACTGGACGGAAACAAACTGCTGTTGGTTTTGTGGTTCTATTCTACATTAATTTGCGAGATCTCGTGGGTCCTCGGGACCTCAGCTGTTAGTCTTAGCCATAGCCGTTCCGCAACAAATCCGGACCTGGTGGGTGTTGAAAGATGGTGGAGGAACGGAGAAAGCGGGAAGGTGATGGACATCGAAAAGAGTCAAATCTGGCGGAATTTCAGCGGCAAAGGAGCAATCCCGAAAAATGACACTCTGTGGATATAGACTTGAAAAGCCTATAAAAAAAAAAGTAGTAAGGTTAGGGACCAGGGGAATAGTTAATCTTAGGTCTGGGATCAAATAAAAGAGGCCAGTGTAAAAACAAGCCAGAGTCATTTAAATTGAAAACAAACTGCAAGTGTAATAAAGTTACAACAAGTACTTTGACTACACATTACAGAATCATGTGTTGCCTGCAACACCCCTGTTCAGACATGAAAGCTGATCTGAGACCCGGATTACTGGTTAAATATTAATGGCATTGACTGGTGTGTGTGTGTGTGTGTGTGTGTGTGTGTGTGTGTGTGTGTGTGTGTGTGTGTGTGTGTGTGTGTGTGTGTGTGTGTAGGTTACTGATCTATCTGGATTTCATCACTAGTCGATACTGTACTTAGGAGACATTTTTATCTGTGTATGGATCCACCACTCCTTAGTATGGTTGGTCCAGCCTGCCGGTCTCAGCTTTCACTGTGATGGATGACGTGGAATGGGTTGATGTGTTATCACATGCTGTGCATCTAACATTTTTTTTCCCTTCTGCAACAATTCTCGGTAAGTTACAGAACATAATAACAGTGATGGCATGAAACATTAACAGAGTGGGAAGCAACACTGACATAAAAGAAAAAAAGAAACCTTGAGTGAAACAGTATGGTCTTCTTGAGAGAGAAAAGGAGTCAACGGAAAAAACTAAAAACTACCAACACATTCTCACTCCTGTCTCATAAAATATGGACGCTTGGTCAGGTGCCTTTCTCACTGTTATCAACGCTAAAAGTCTCCTTTAGCGTCATATAACACACGCTTGGTTGTCTCCTTTAGCGTCCTATAACAACGCTTGGTTGTCTCCTTTAGCGTCCTATAACACACGCTTGGTTGTCTCCGTTAGCGTCCTATAACACACGCTTGGTTGTCTCCTTTAGCGTCCTATAACACACGCTTGGTTATCTCCTTTAGCGTCATATAACACACGCTTGGTTGTCTCCTTTAGCGTCCTATAACACACGCTTGGTTGTCTCCTTTAGCGTCCTATAACACACGCTTGGTTGTCTCCTTTAGCGTCCTATAACACACGCTTGGTTGTCTCCTTTAGCGTCCTATAACACACGCTTGGTTGTCTCCTTTAGCGTCATATAACACGTGCTTGGTCGGGACTATTGGCGTCCCTTTTGACACCGTTAGGTTAAGGGAAAGCTCGTGGGTCGGTTTATGCTTCCGTGACACGCGGGAATAACAGGACGGTTAAAGAAGACACGGACAGCCACTGTCCAAACGCCCGTATTTTACGCGTTTGGAGTGAGAAAGGTCTGAAACTACAGTAACAATACAACTGTGAATAGGTTTGTTGATGCAGTTTTAACCCTCATGTTGTCCTCGGGTCAAATTGACCTGTTGTCCTACATCAATGTTCTTTTAATTCCCCAAAATAACATGATTGATTCCACACAACGCTCTTTGGCAAGTTCAAATCTCTACTTTCATTAATTTTGGGGCGTCTTATTAAATTTTATAGCATTTGGAGAGAAAAAATTGAAGTGGTTTTGAAATAGTATTGAGTAAAAGTTTTCATATTCCAGTCTGTAATTATCATCAACATCCATTCCTTTAATTTTAGTCTCAATAATTCCAAATTTCTGCTTTTCTAGCGCAAAGATTGGTGTAAGGTTTATTGACCATAAATTCCAAAAATAACTGTAAAATGAAAGTTAATAAGTATGTCAAAAAAAGTAAAAAAAAGCATCAAAAGTGTTAAAAAAGGGAAAAAATTGTTTATTTTCAATGTTGGTGGGAAGATAAGACAAGGTTTAAAATGAGCTGGATGAAATCGATGAGAAAAACAACACTTAAAAAGTAAATAAAAGTTATGATAATTGAAAATAATAACGGCAAGAATAACAAAGTCCACATCAACAATATTATTAACCTATCCGTAGGCCCCCCGGGTCCAAATTGAAAATAAAACTTTTTTTTGATACATGGTCACTTATTTTGTTGCATTTTAAAAAATGATGTTTTTCCAATGTGTTGGCAGCAATTTTCAACTTTCACCTACCACCAGCATACACTAACAGCCACTTCTTACCACTCATTTTTTTTAATTTTAAGTCTATAAACCTCATTTAGCTTTAATAAAATGAGATCTAATTTTTGAAATGAAAGCATAAAGTAAGAATTATTTTGACTAAGATTAAGATCAGAGGATAGCAGTGCTGGGCAAGTTACTTTTAAAAAGTAATTAGTTACAGTTACTTCTAAATTAGATACTCAGTTACAATGCGATTAGCTTCGGAGCAAGTAGCCATTCTAGAGTCATGGGGAGAGAAACAAAGTGCCCCCCCCTCCGTGTTTAGCAGGAAAAGTCCCCCCCCCCCCTGATTTCATAACGCCACACCTGTCTCTCATTGACTGACTTGCTTGTGTAGTTCGTTGTGTGTCCGACTATGCGTGCTTTCGAACACCCGCCCAACTCTACCTCTGATTGGCTTACCATGAAATTTTACTCAACCTCAGCCAATCGTCAGCATTTATACGGTTGTCTCGTGCACGACCCTCTAACCAAGCAAGAAAAAAAGTCAGAGATGTAGTTGGTCTGATCAAAAAAACAGCTTCAATTATATTAACGTTAACGGCGTTATTGACACGGTTAGGGTAATCAATTAGATTACTCGTTACTGTAAAAAAATAATGCCGCTATTCCCATTGCTGGAAGATAGACAGAGAGAACAATGTTATAATTTTAAATAAAACACCCAAAAGTCAATCATCGTTTCATGGAACCTTTCACTTCACTTCTGGGGCAATTTGGCTAAAAAAATTTAAAACTTTTAAAAAAATGAGTCAAATTTGACCCAAAGATGACAATGTTGGCATTTGTGATAACAGCATTAAAAGAAATACTGTAGAGAAAACTGCAACTTGTGTATTTCAAAAATAGATGAATTGAAAGAAAAGAATTGTCAGGGCGTAGGCATCAGGACTGAAGATGAGTGTTGTGTATATTATTCTGAAAAAAAAGAAGAAAGTCCTCCTGCTTCCCAGAAGTCACCGCAATGGCAACATTTTGCCTTCGCCGTGTGTGAGTTATGGAAACACACAACAAAGGTAAAGCATGGGGGCTCCAACGGGACTCCATGGTGCCTTCAAGTGCATGGTTGCATCGCCGTCGCTGCTGAAAATAAAGGCAAGGCAAGGCAGCTTTATTTGTAGAGCACATTTCAGCAACAGGGCAATTCAAAGTGCTTTACACAAAATCATTAAAACAGATAAAACACAAGTAAAAACAGTTAAAAATCATAAACATTAAAAATCAATAAGACACATGAATAGACAGTTAAAAACAAAATAGAAACATTAGGACACATAAAACACAAGAATAAAAGTTACAGTGCAGCATAAGAAATTTAAAGAAATGAGCATTAATTTAAAGAAAGGCAGCATCAAAAAGAAAGGTCTTCAGCCTTGATTTAAAAGAACTGAGAGTAGCAGCGGATCTACAGGTTTCTGGGAGTTTATTCCAGATATGAGGAGCATAGAAACTGAAAGCTGCTTCACCCTGTTTAGTTCTGACTCTGGGGACAGAAAGTAGACCTGTCCCAGATGACCTGAGAGGTCTGGGGGGGTCGTAGTGTAGTAGCAGATCAGAAATGTATTTTGGACCTAAACCGTTAAGGGATTTATAAACTAGCAAGAGTACTTTGAAATCAATTCTTCGAAAGTCAAATCCAATCGTGGATTTTGAGAATTGAGACACCGCTAGTTGGTCTGTCCCTTAATACTTTCCAACCTGCCTAACCCGTATGTAACACTCGGTTCCCATTCATCATCTATAAAACAGGTCACATCCATAGAGTTTGTCGAAGCAGAAAAGAGACTCAGCGATGAGGTTTTGCAGACAGGGTTTTTAATCTGGAGACACCCGACAACAACTTGTTCATCACAGTTTTATAGTGTCTCAAGGACATCTTCAAAATATGCATTTGCGTCAAATCCCTCCCGTCTTGCCAAGACTAGTTTCAGGTCAAGATGATAATATTAATTATCCTCTCCATGCTTTTGGCTCTGGTATTCCCCTGATTTCCCGTCTAAGGGCTCCCCAGAGGATGTTTTTGTCTTTGCTTCAAGTGTTTCCCAATTTCTTTGGCTGTGTGTGCCTTCTTTCTAGTAACTGTTGTTTTCACCATTTCTCAGAATAACTTGGCTGCACGGATCCTGCGACCTCCAGTTCTTGGACATAAAACCAAATTGCTTAATCCAATAAATAAAGAAATATTGACATGAAGAAATATTCGATAAGTGCCATTTCAAGAAAATACACAGAAACAACAGTGGAGCTGTTAAGAAATAACTAACAATTGTAACTCAAACAGGAGAAAATTGCAGCTGTATCCACATGTGGTGCTCTAGAGAGTATTTGGAGTGTGTTCTTGTTTAACTACATTTGTGGGGTCCAAAAACTGGGAGTTCAGTATACTTGTGGGGTCCCGACAGCTTTGTGGGGCCAAAATGCTGGACCCCACAATTTTAAATGGCTGTTTAAGAGTTAAGACTTGGTTTTAGGATTAGGGTTAGAATTAGGTTATGATTAGGGTGGGGGTGAGGGAATGCATTATGTCAATGGCAGGTCCCTACAAAGAGAGAGACGTGTGTGGTGTGTGTGTGTGTGTGTGTGTGTGTGTGTGTGTGTGTGTGTGTGTGTGTGTGTGTGTGTGTGTCTATGGCACAGAGGCAGAAGCTACATCCGGCTTTGATTGCTTATGATCCGAACCCGACTTATCCTAAACTCAAGTCCACAGAGCCAACAAACATGTAAGTATTTGATCCCCTGCTGATATTGTACATTTTCCCATTGACAAAGAAATGGAGTTATCTTGTATCTCACGTTATTGCTCCGTAGCAGACGGTTTTATAAAAACAGGCTAACAATTGTGTCATAACCACGCGACTTACCGTTGCATAGTCGACAAATTACCGTATTGTCAGGAGAAACTCGCAGACAGTTTAGACTTCCATCAGCGGTTTAGGTTTAATTACTAACGGTAACTAGCATGTTAGTTAGCAGTAATTAACCTGTGCCTATGTTAATGTTAACTAGCATGTTAGTTAGCAGTAATTAGCCTGTGTCTATGTTATCTCCTTACATATACCTACGCTCTCCGTCTCTGCTGATTGGGAATGATTGAGATTTCTCTTGCACAGCTACCAGAAGACTTACAACTTTCAGACACCTTGCCCACGTCACAACTACGTCGTCAAGCTCAGTTGGAGGCTGCGCAGTAACACTCAGCCATCAACAGAAAAGTGCTTCTATTTTCCTATACTGGTCTCCATTTAGAACAACGGGATCTGTTGGTCCACTTCGTTAACTGTCTATGAGAAAAACACCCCCAAAGCGTAATGTTTCCACCTCCATGTTTGACGGTGGGGATGGTGTTCTTGGGGTCATAGGCAGCATTCCTCCTCCTCCAAACACGGCGAGTTGAGTTGATGCCAAAGAGCTCCATTTTGTTCTCCTCTGATAGCTCACCCAGTTGTCCTCTGAATCATCCAGATGTTCGTTGGCAAACTTCAGACGGCACGTATATGTGCTTTCTTGAGCAGGGGACCTTGCGGGCGACCATCATGGCGTAGTGAGTTACCACTTGTTTTCTTGGTGACTATGGTCCCAGCTACCTTGAGATCATTGACAGGATCCCCCCCCCCATGTAGGTCTGGGCTGATTCCTCACTGTTCTCATGATCACTGCACCTCCACGAGGTGAGATCTTGCATGGAGCCCCAGGCCGAGGGAGATTGACAGTTTTTTTGTGTTTCTTCTATTTTCGAATGGTCGCACTGTTGTCACCTTCTCACCAAGCTGCTTGGCAATGGTCTTGTAGCCCATTGCAGACGTCTGTAGGTCTACAATCTTGTCCCTGACATCCTTGGAGAGCTCTTTGGTCTTGGCCATGGAGGAGAGTTTGGAATATGATTGACTTGATTGCTTCTGTGAAAAGGGGTCTTGATAAGGAACACTCCCTTTAAGAGTGTGCTCCTAATCTCAGCTCGTTACCTTTGTAAAAGACACCTGGGAGCCAGAAATCTTTCTGACTGAGAGGGGGTCAAATACTTATTTCCCTCATTAAAATGCAAGTCAATTTATAACATTTTTCACGTGCGTTTTTCTGCATTTTCTTGTTGTTATTCTGTCTCTCACTGTTCAAAGAAATAACCATTAAAGTAATAGACTGATCATTTCTTTGTCAGTGGGCAAAAGTACAAAATCAGCAGGGGATCAAACACTGTTTTCCACCACTGTATGTTATACATGCATGGCATTATTGTATTTACATTATAAACTACAGCGTGGCAAGGTACAACAATATTTCTATCTATAAATCAGCTGGAGTATTTGGGAAAACATTCTATTTTTTTTACCCAGCAGCTTTCACAGGGCAGAGAATGATGAAACTAACAGCCCAGCAATACCAAGCCTAAATGTATGAGGTTTTCAGATAAGCGAGGTGATAGTCCAAACCCATTTCCCGCTGGCTGTCTATTTGAGAAGCCAAGCCCTAAGGTCAGAGACAAGGCAACAGACGGACGGCTAAACTGCAGAAAGCATTTATAACAGACGGCACGCACGCACGCACACACGCACAAACGCACACACACACACACACACACACACACAGAGCATACCCTGCAGGCTAACTAAGTGGTCTTTCTTCCTCTCTGGGGTCTCTCTATCCCTGCTGTTTCACTCCTCTGGCATGTAAGGGGGCACACACACACACACACACACACACACACACACACACACAGTGATTATCAGCTTTAAGATCACCCATTTCCAAAGTAAAACAGATGTGGACCAATTGCGGATGGATTGCAGACACACTCCAGCCCTTTCACATGTGTAATGCAATAAGAGAGGCACGTTTGCACACAGGGGAATGGGTAGGCACTTAAGTAATTTTTAGTCGCAATATGCAACCTGCACCTACACACAGTCAGTCACAATCGGGGGGGGGGGGGAGGTTTCCACCTCATTCATGCATAATTGCTTTATTTTCTCTCAAAGAAATGACCGTTTCATCGTTTGAATGTGACATTTTAGTAATTGTGTTTAGTTTAGTGCTGGGACGAACATTTAAGTTATGCTCAGGTTAAGTTACAATAAACATAACTCAGTTTTAGGTGGAGGACTTTGGGAAGCACATGAATCCATTTGAGAACACATACGAATAAAAACGTAAGAAAAAAAGAAACGTGTTAAAACATTCCTAAAGATTAACGTTTTCGGAGCCAATGGCCATGAGTGAGTCCGAGGGTAGTAAGAGGTGCGCTCTTTTGTTGATTTAGTTCTTTTTATGGGATGTGTTTTTCCATAATAGAACACAGAATAGTGTCAGCCTCATCTTTTTTACTTTACTTTTTTTTTTTACTTTTACTTTGAAAGTTAAGGATTCACACTTAGTGTCAAAACAACCAATACATGTAAGGTAAAAGTTCATCTGAGGCATACAGTCCTTTTAACACAATATTTTGACTTATGCTTAAGAGTATCTATCAGAGGAACATACGTTGAGTGGAAAATCATAGACACAGACAAAAAAATTAGCGTTAAATTTGACCTGAGGGCAACATGAGGGTTAGCTCCACATATACAGATCTATCTACGCTACATGGCATAGTGTGTAGCAGAATACTAAAGTCTTTTATCTCTCCTTTCTGTCACTCCTGATGCTTCCTGTTTTAATTCCACTGCATAACCCTTTTAACAGATTCTATCCAGGCCGTACTTAACTCCAAGGTCGAGGTCTAATTAAGAAACAGTTTAAAATAAATCACAGACTGAAACATTGATCACATCAGCATTAACATAAACGGGCCTAAAGTGCCTGCTAATGGATTTGATCCATATGGTGCTAAGCCCCCTAGGCCCTTGAGGGGAATGGGAGTGTAAATGTGTAAGATGGGGGGGTGGGGGATGGGGGTTTGCTGAGTCTCTTCATGGAGAGGAGCAGATACTGGGCTGTATCAGAGCTCCCATTGATCCGACCAATAGTGGGAGAAAGAAAGCTCAGAGTCCGAGCAGGCAGACAACGTGACAGGATGGCTGGTTAGCAGCTAGAGAGGGAACCTATAGAATGATCCCTCTTCTGAGTCAGTTTCAAACGGATTGCTATAGTCATCAGAATGCAACTCTGTTAAAAAGGAAATGAGTTTAAGTAACAGTGAGAGAGGCTTCTAGGCCATCAATCAATCAAACTTTATTTATAGAGCGCTTTAAAACAACCAAAGTCGACCAAAGTACTGCACAGAAGACATAAAGTACATGACTCACAAAACACATTAATAGACATAACACATGAGACGGCAGCCAGCATTCAATAAAACAACAAACTCTATAGAATCAAAAATGTCAACATCTGGTGTGAAAGGCCATGGAGGAGAGATTTAAAAACAGACAAAGAGGTCTGTCACACGTGCGGATGAATTTTGTGTAAGTTTGAGTTGATCTCTGGATTTTATTGATAGACCCAAAAGGAGAGTAACACAATAGTCCTGCCTACTACTGATAAAAGTGTTCATAAATCTCACAGTATTGGCCCGGGCGAAATGGAACGGAAGGTACCAAACGCACGCACTCTGGCAATATTTTGCAAGTGATAAAAGACCTGGTTGGATTCTGGTTGTGGACAAGAAAAGTTAAAAGAAGACTTTAAAGACACTTAGGTGGGTAGGCTAGTGCCTGGGCAATAGGGGTTGGGGGAAAAAATCCAAACAGCATAGTGTCGCGATATTTTCAGTGGAAATACCGTACTGATACACAGGCGCCAAGTATGGATCTTTTATCATATATGTGTTGGTCAGTCGGTCTGATTGACAATCCCATTTTGCAGCAATAAAAATGAAGTGAGATGAACAAACAGAGAAATGTTTCTTTTTAAATAAACCAGGTGTTGAAAAAGTTTCCTTTTTGGGGACGTCATTTGAAATTGGGAAAGATTAGAAATTGGAAAAAAGGTGATAAATTTAATTTTTTTAATTTGCAATAATATCGTATCGCGGTATAAGTATCGTGATGATATCGTATCGGGAGGCGTCTGGTGATTCCCCCCCCCCCCCCCCTACTGGGCAACCCGTTCTCACTCCCAACTGGTCAAAGACTGAGGCATGGTCAGTGGCCCTTAGGGTCAGACACCAACGCACAACGCACCCCTTGTCGTCTGCATGGGACACACCGGGGAGAGTGCTGTAAGATGATATAGTATGAAGAGAGAAGGGGCTCCTGCACACTGCCTGCGTGGCGTGAGTGTGTCAGCTCTGTGGCGTGTCCGTTTTTATTTCAGCTCCCATGTTAACAGCTTAGAATTTGCCCACCGCCTACATGACACGTACGTCTCCAGCAGCGGCAAAAAGGTGTGCATGCTAGAAACAGGGCCAATGCCTATTTTTCCACGCGATACGCAAGCGTGTTGGAATCGTTTTCAGGCAAAAAGGAATAGGAAAAGATAGTTATGTCATTTTGAAACAAATAAATGTAACCTTCCTGTTGTCCTCGGGTCAAATTTGACCCGTTTCCAAAAACTTTCTATATCAGAACTATGACAAAAGAACGTTGAAAAAAATGACAAATCTTAGAAAAACTACAAAAAAAACGCAGGAAAAAAAACAAAAACATTCTTTTCTTTAAAACACTGACAAAAAACATCAAAAACATTGGAAAAAGCGACAACATAATTGTTAAAAAGACTGATTAAAACAAAAGTAAAAAAAAGTAAAAAAATGTTGAAATTTCCCCCCAGAAAAACCCAAAGTTGCATGGTTGACAGGAAGACAACACAAGGGTTAATAAATTAATGTTTTGTGCTAAAAGTTTTTTTAGTCATGTTTTTATTTTAGAAAATAAAAATAACAAGCAAAAACTGGGACATAAGAACGTGTCCCAGGGCCAAGAAATGCAGAGAGGAAAGACGGGGAGGAGGGAAACACAAACGGAAAGAAAGCAACAGAAAGAGTAACGTCCACAGCTTGGAAATAACACATGCAGAAAACAGACACAAGACAAGGGACCAATAACAAATGACATTTTAAAAGTCTCTAGGTTTTGTAATAAATGAAGATATAAATGTAATGTATGTCTATTTTATCAATGGGAAACATACATGTGTACAGACAAGGTGTGGTGTGCAAAGACACAGAAAAAGCCATGCGTCTGCCATGCAACTGACACGCAACAGAAACGCCATGCTCACGCCATGTGCACAGGCAGTGTGCAGGACACCTAAAAACACAGTGGGAGTCATTGTTTACGCTGTATGTGTGTTTGCATGTGTGGGTGGACATATATGTACTGTATGTTTGCATGCACTTGCAAGTGTGTGTGCGTGTGTGTGTGTGTGTGTGTGTGTGTGTGGTGTGTGTGTGTGTGTGTGTGTGCCCACTGATAAACCCTGACAGTAGATGTTGTATTAAACACGAATGCTGTGCAGCCAGTGCTTATTTGCTGCCGCAAGCTATTAGTCGGCTGCTGCTGCAATAACAGCAGAGTCAAGACGGGAGTCACAGCGGGGTACACAAGTAAAACCATTAATCCATCTGTGTGTGTCTGTGTGTGTGTGTGTGTGTGTGTGTGTGTGTGTGCGTGTACACCACAGGTATCTGGGGTTCTTATTTATGAACAGCATTGCATTAAACAAAGGTTGCTTAATGTGGACCATGTAATAGAGGTCGTGAAGTTAACAGTGTTGTAAGTTATCCAGGTAGAGGTGGTCATGACTACCTCATTATATCGCGGACTTTTAATTGTAGCAATGCATCATACTGTCACTGTGTGGCGAGTAGCTTGTAGCCTTGTTAATGTGCATGTTTAACCTCGGGCGCTCTAAAGAGATCACACATTTCTAATGAATGAGACTAGGGAAAGCCTCACCTTAAACTGGGTTTCCCATCTTTATGTGTAATGCAATGTGTTAATGTAATGTGTGGTTGCAGCTTGTTGTATTTCAGCCTCCACTGTCACCAGCTCTAAAGTCATGATTCATAATGCATGATTGAAGAAAATTTAAGTCATTTTATTAGGTACAGGGACTTTTTACCAGATTAATTATCTGATAAACGATCAGTTGATACAGCGATCCAGATAGATGAACCATTATCATACCTTTTTAAATCAAGACTTAAGACGCATCTTTTTAAAGTGGCGTTTGGTACCTAGTAATGTGATGGCACATTTGTATTGATTGTATTGTTTTTATTTTTTATCTTTTCTTACTTTTCTCATTCATTATTGTAATTTTTGTTAGTGGTGTATTGTTGTTTTAAATCTGTGGTTTTATTTGTTGTGAAGCACTTTGGTTCACTTATCGGTTGTTGTAAAGTGCTATATAAATAAAATACATTTACATTTACATTTACATTACCACTAGTCTTTATCCACGATGTTCCACTTCTGGGATTGCTCCTTTGCCACTGGAAATTCTGGTACTTTCTGCTTTCTTTTTGTTGGAATTTTAAACTCCGATGGATTTCTGAGGACTACGGTTAACTGCTCTTTAGATCTCTGCGAGGTAAATACAGACAGCTAGCTAAAACTTAAACGTACACATGTTCCACCCAAAAAAGTTCTTTCCAGAGGCTATTTATAAATATACTATATATAATTATAAATAATGAAGACTATAAATAATGGTCCAACTAAACGCAAAACGGATGGGATGGCATGCCGTTGCAGGATGCTGTGGTAGCCATGTTAGTTCAGTATGCCTTCAATTTGGAATAAATCCTCAACAGTGTCACCAGCAAAGCACCTCCCACACCATTACACCTCCTCCTCCATGCTGCACGATGGGAACCAGGCAATATTTATTAAAAGATCCAAAAAATGTTATGGGGGCATTTTAACCAATACAATGTTGTATCTTTCAAGAAAAAACTAAATTAGATTTTATTTTTTGATGTGCCAACACTGTGGTTAACATCTGGTTGGGTTGAGGGGAAGATTGTGGTTTGGGTTTAAATGACTACTTCCTTAGGTTAGGAGACCTCCATCATCACGGTTACAATAATAAACACTTCGAAAGATTTTGGTTGTTGGTTTGAAACGGAAAATAAAAAGCAATCACTTGTGTTAATGTCTGAGATGTCATGGACCCATCATGTGCACTGGAAGGAAATCAGTGAAAAGTACAGTTTTAAAGCTAGAAATCAGCTGAGACATTCCTGGGAACAAACCAATCAACTCACAGAGCTGTACGATTGTCATTTTGTGCTAGAGGGGAAAACAATAAGTGACCTATTGTGCAGAGCACATTCCACCTGCCATCAGCAGGGTGGCATTTTCCTGGAGACATAGTGGGCTTTTTATCTCGCCTGAGCCCGTTTGATGTTTTGGTGACTCACTATTTGTCGTCGTGGGAGGAGAAACACATTAGCGTACAACTTTGAACCAGGTCAAAAGAACAGCATCAAGTACACTTAGGTAAGACCTGTCAAAAATCACACAAACACACTCCTTTTATGTGTGTTGCCTGTTGCCTCACTTGATTGTTTGTTCTTCAACTAGTAGATAAATGCAGATGCACCATGTTGGACTGAATACAAGATTACCCGATTATTTATAAGTCAATGTAAATGGACTGTTCTTATGTAGCGCTTTTCTAGTCTTAACTACTCAAAGTGCTTTTACATAGTACAGGAACCATTTACCATTCACACACTGTGGCTGAGGCTGCCATACAAGGGGCCACCTGATCATCAGATAAACACTCACGCACATTTTCACTCCGATGGCGCAGCATCGGGGGCAACTCAGGGTTCAGTGTCTTGCCCAAGGACACTTTGGCATGGGACTGCAGGGCCAGGGATTGAACCAACTTTCCAATTGGCAGGCAACCGCTCTACCACTGCCCCCCATAAGTCAAGTCAATGCAAGCACAACACAATTATGCAATTGCAGAATGTATCCATGTCAACGAGTGCAATTAATCTCAAAATATACTAACTTCACTTTCCTAAATCCTACTTTAATTCTCTTTAGTGACATGTAGATCAGCACAGTGATCGCAAAACCTAAATGCACTAATAAAACCAAAACAACACATTTCCTTTCAAAGCCAATGTACTGGAATTCCGAGCCAACCTTTAAAATGTGACAATGTCCTCATACGTAGGACTGTACTTCTAGAGAAGACAATTTACTTAGGACTTTCTCAAAATTTGTGCAACAACTAAAAGCGTTACAATAATTCCAATAATGAGTGCCAAGCCTGCACAAAGCAGAATGAGTCAAAACCTTTTATTATGTCCTCAAGAAACTGCTTCATCATCAACAAAGCAACAGCTTAATTTAGGAACAAGGGCTTAATGCAAACAAAACACAGAGGAGAGAGTTTATGGGCAGAACCACAGAAATATCACTTAGAGGACAAGGAAAAGGAGGAAGTTAAGCCCCCTGTGTCTGGAGGAGACAGATTTTAGCTGAAATGAAAGAAAAGAAGTGACTGTAGTCTCGACTACAAAATGATTAGGAGCCCCTGCTCCTAATTACCTGCACCCACAGTTGAAGCCAGGACGGTGTGAAGACAGGTTTAAACAATAATGTGGTGTGTGAAGAGGTCCAAGAAGATGTTAGTCATTTAAGTCGTCAAACTGAAAGTAGCAAATGAAATGTGGACAGTGCACTCATTACATGAGTCTTTGGGGTTGGAGTTGGGGTGCTAGTTGGGGATGAGTTGGGGTGCTAGTTGGGGTTGGAGTTGGGGTGCTAGTTGGGGTTGGAGTGGTAGTTGGGGTTGGCGTTGGGGTGCTAGTTGGGGTTGGCGTTGGGGTGCTAGTTGGGGTTGGAGTTGGGGTGCTAGTTGGGTTTGGCGTTGGGGTGCTAGTTGGTGTTGGAGTTGGAGTGGTAGTTGAGGTGCTAGCTGGGGTTGGGGTTGGAGTTGGGGTGCTAGTTGAGGTTGGGGTTGGGGTGCTAGTTGAGGTTGGCGTTTGGGTGCCAGTTGAGGTTGGGGTTGGGGTGCTTGTTGGGGTTGGGGTTGGAGTTGGGGTCCTGGTTGGGGTTGGAGTTGGGGTGCTAGTTGAGGTTGGCGTTGGGGTGCTAGTTGAGGTTGGCGTTGGGGTGCTAGTTGGGGTTGGGGTGCTAGTTGAGGTTGGCGTTGGGGTGCTAGTTGGGGTTGGGGTTGGAGTGGTAGTTGGGGTTGGCGTTGGGGTGCTAGTTGGGTTTGGCGTTGGGGTGCTAGTTGGGGTTGGAGTGGTAGTTGAGGTGCTAGCTGAGGTTGGGGTTGGGGTTGGAGTTGGGGTGCTAGTTGAGGTTGGGGATGGGGTGCTAGTTGAGGTTGGCGTTTGGGTGCCAGTTGAGGTTGGGGTTGGAGTTGGGGTCCTGGTTGGGGTTGGCGTTGGGGTGCTAGTTGAGGTTGGCGTTGGGGTGCTAGTTGAGGTTGGTGTTGGGGTGCTAGTTGGGGTTGGGGTTGGAGTTGGGGTTGGCGTTGGGGTGCTAGTTGAGGTTGGGGTTGGGGTGCTAGTTGGGGTTGGGGTTGGGGTGCTAGTTGGGGTTGGGTTGGGTCAAACAAACATGACTTACACCCAGGAGAGCGGGTTTTGACTTCTTTTTGAATATATAAAAGGAAACGGAAATATAAAAAAAAAATAACTTTACGTTTTGTTTTTAACTTTACAAACGTCACTACCAAGCTTCACATGCATTACCAAAAGTAAAATAAGGTAGGATTTTAAACCAGACCACCATCTTTCTCTTAACTTAACTTAGTAGTTTTGGTATCTGCACAAATTCGAACTGCAACGTTGAAGATGTGTTTAAAACTACAATCTTCATCGTCTCTTGTTTAAATACAAAGACGGAAAATGCTCCTGTGGGTCATATCAGAGGGCAGAAACAAACAACCCACATCGTCGTATGGTTTGGAGGACTTGTTAATCTACTCTGCAGTTTGGCCTGGCTCTAATCAACCAGGTTTGTGTTGGTCAATGGCGCGATCACTTTCTGCTGCCGCAAGATAGCCTTATGCCCAGAATGTACCTGAACACGCCTCCCTGTAAGACCAGCACGCACTTAGACGCAAAGATGGGCGTGGGTGCATTTGCTATTTACACAACGTGGTCGCCAGATGGGAAATTACCAACTGCGTTGGTCTTAAACTAGCAAAGACACTTGCTTCGGGCTTTGTGTCGCGCTGCGCCGGGTGCAAGATAGGGCCCTTAGAGTTTTTGACCAAAAGTGGCTTTATTAAGAAACTTTTTAATGAGTGGCTCCAAGAACCTGACACACAGCGCTGTGGAGGTACTTTGCATTCTTGCAGACTGAAAGAGTGTACACATAGAAGGCATAAAACACACACAGAAGACAATCCCTAAATGTGATCACAAAGGAAATGGTATTCACCTCAAAGATCATGTCTATCAAATGGTTAGCACAGCAAGACGTTTCTGTTTTTGAACCTGATGAGGTCAGCTGGGGTCGTTCTGTGTGGAGTTGCATGTTCTCCCTGGGCTTGCGTGTGTTTCCTCCCACAGTCCAAACACATGAACTGGAATCTCTCCTGTGTGTAGGTGGGAATGTGCTGGTTGGTTTTGAGTTTCCTAGTGTTTGAGTGGCAATCATTAGACACTGGGCTTCAACCACCCACAACCACTAGCAAGGTAAGTAGGCGTAGAAGAAGGATGGATGGATGGAGATTCATTTTCATCAGATTAGCCTATTTCTTACTGGTACACCCAGATGTAGCAAGCTTGGCTGCTTGTTAGCACTATGTTTACATTTAGCTGTTTTGGAAATTTGCTAAAAGGATAAGCTAAGAAGATAAGAAAAAAAAAACATAATTGTCTGTCATGAGTTACATAAATGTGTCTTTGAAAGAACAAATAACATAATATACATAAAATAAACATAATGTAAAAACATTGTACATACACAACAGCATAACAAATTGTGCAGAAATACAAAAAGAAGACTGAATGCCATAAGATATGTTGCCTATGTGTAACTTATTGATGTTGTGAAGGCAGTGGGGATGGAGGATTTTATGTATATTTTTTCCGTGCCAATGGGACTCTGCAGCGTCGACCTGATGGCAGTAACTGGAAGGACTGGTGGAGAGGGTGGATGGGGTCCTGTGTGATTGTATTGACCTTCCTGAGTACTAACTGGGTGGAGAGTTCTGTTAGGGGCAAGTGCAAGTTTGGCAATTTGATTTCAACTTATTGAGGGAGAATTCAAAGCTAAAAATGCAAAAAAACAATGCATTTGTACATGAGTCCCCCTTGTTTCCGCTTATGGACTACTTTTCCAAAGATGTTGCACACACCTGAATGCAAACTTGAAAGAAAAATTGAATGCAGGGTTGCAGGGTTATAGAGATGTACTATTTGTTTCAAAAATAAATCCAAAGAAATACTATGTTCAGGTGAATAAATAGAATCCATTCACAAACGTGAAAAGCAAAACTCATACCCGGCCCCACACACTAACAGACACACACACACACACACACACACACACAGGACATAATAACTGCAGCTTTGAGATGTTTGACAGGTTGGCATTTAATGCCTGATAGAATGTGATCCGTCAATCACCCTCAACTGTAAGAAACAAAAGTGGCAAAAAAAATTCAGAGGGTGTGTGTGTGTGTGTGTGTGTGTGTGTGTGTGTGTGTGTGTGTGTGTGTGTGTGAGAGAGAGAGGCTGCCAGAGGAAGGAAGCAGTGTGTGCACTGTCAGCACTGGGGGTCCCTTCACATGCTCTGCCTGAAGGCCATCCCAATCCATCTGTCAGAGGTGAAAGGGAAACCCCAGGCAGCTCCACAGTGACCCCCCTCACCCCCTGTCTGATTCTGCTTTCATCTTCACTGGTGACATGTGGTGATAATGATGTAGCCTTTCCTCTCCACTTCAAACAAGACCATCCATTCTGCATCACTTATTCACATATTCAACCAGCGTTATCTCTGAATCCGTTTATTCCGTACAGTTGGATGTCAAGCAGCTACAGTAGCTTTCAGAGGTAAAAAAATTTAATGGATTTACATATGTGTCGTGATTTTTTTTGTGACAATTTTTAAAATCAGAATTTTTCCCCCAGAGATTTTTTTATCTATCTCTTGAACAATGATTCACTTACATATTTTCTGTTGATATGGTACCGCCGACAGCCACTACATTATAACAGCAAAACAGAAAATGCAGAAAATCTGTGTCTTTACAAATTAAATTGTCAGACTGACATGTGCATTGGTCCTTGGAAACAATTTTTTAGAAATGTAAAATGTTCAATTCTATTAAATTTTATTTATGTAGCGCCAAATCACAACAACAGTTATGTCATTGCGCTTTTCAAGCAAGAACCACGGCTCAGGGTGGGCGGTCATCTGCCTTGACCGGTTGGGGGTGAGAGAAAGACACAGAGAAAGAGAGAGAGAGACAGAAAGACAGACAGACAGAGACAGAGAAGCGAGAGAGACATGGAAAATTGTAGCAGAGGGTGTCGAGCAGAAACATAGAGGAAGCAGGTGACTCCAACCACAGATCCAGACTTCACAGCTCCAGAGCCAGAAACACCTGCAGGAAGCGATAGGAGGAGAGAGGAGAGGGGCGAGAGAGCACAAGACTCCGGGAAAGGGAAGAAGTTGAGTTAGTAACATGCATTCATGGGATGAGTTTGCATACAGATGGAGAGAGGAGCTCGGTGCATCATGGGAAGTCCCCCAGCAGTCTAGGCCTATAGCAGCATAACTAAGGGATGGTTCAGGACTCACCTGAGCCAGACTTAACTATAAGCTTTATCAAAGAGGAAAGTCTTAAGCCTACTCTTAAATATGGAGACGGTGTCTGCCTCCTGAACCCAAACTGGAACCTGGTTCCACAGGAGAGGAGCTCCGGTTATACTGTCTTTAGAAGCTTTACTTTCTTGTTTTAGGTCTTCCATTTCTTTAGCTTGATATTCCAAAAACTTCACAGATTTTAATGCAATTTGGTAAAAGGTCAGCCCATGGAGTATACGTTTTTTGTTTTATGGTACTTTTTTAAAGGATTCTTGAGAATTGTAAAGTTACAGTAAAATAATGTTAAAAGTTTTCTTGTTGGTGGCTTCCCATGTTGCTGTAAATAGAATATTGTATACTATTGTAATTTTTCCCCAGAAGTTAAGACTGCGCCGGAGTTCTAACTTTTGCCTCTTGTGGCAGCAATTTGTAAAAAGTAGTCAACCAGTCCAGCTATGTTAAGTGTGAACACTGTAGCACTTTGTAGTGATGCAACTTTCACAGAGAGTGGTGTGTGTGTGTGTGTGTGTGTGTGTGTGTGTGTGTGTGTGTGTGTGTGTGTGTGTGTGTGTGTGTGTGTGCGGTGAAGACAGAGTTCTCCAGTGAGGGGGCCACTTCTTCAAAGGCTTTACTGCAGGCCACTAGACAAAGGCTCCTCACACATGACAGTAGCGTTTCCCTTGCTGTGGACACACACACCACACACACACACACCACACACACACACACACACACACACACACACACACAACACACACACACACACACACACACACAACACACACACACACACCATCCTGTTTGTGAATAGATAGGGAGTGCTTACAACACTGTTGCGAGTTTTTTCCTTGTACAATAAGCTACTTCTGTGTTTTTACCATTATGACTACAAAAGCCCACACACATACAAATGCAGAGACAGACAGAGGACTTCATGCTGCCTTCAGTCCATTTGGCCTCCTCAAATATCAAAGATCATTAACTGTCTTGAGTTTTGCTCTCTTCTTTAAAGGATCAATACACGGATCATTGACTCTTTGATTCACATTCTCTGATTAAGTCTCTGTTTTATCTGCTTAAGAGATTGCTGTGTAACATATGTAAAGCAAAAATACTTTACTTCTGTACTTGAGTAGAATTTTCACTTATCTCTACTTCGTTGTTTATATTTCCAGAAATTTTCACTTTTACACCACTACATTTCCCCTAAACATCTTAGTTACTCGTTACTCCAAAATAAAATCCAATAAACTTTTTTTATACTGGAAAAAAGCAGGTTTCGCGAATCACTGATAATGCACCCTCCATTCCAGTTGGTGACGTAATGCCTGTTTGTTGCCAGGCTAACACATAGGACAAGACTAAAGAAGAGGAGAAACTATAATGACTGATAGTGTCATAGAAGCACCTGGTGCAGGCTCTGCCGCTATGGCAACAGATGACCTGGCGACAGTGGTGATGAAGATAACATTACACACCTTTACCTTACTTTTGATGCCAACAAAACTGTTGGCGCGTCCACGTGATACAAGCCTTCCGTGATCTCACAACCCCTCCCCTCTCCTCCTCCAGACAGTTGCTAGTAGCCAAGGAGGATTAAAAAGACATGGACTCTTCAGAAGAGGTAATTATCTTCACTCGAGTTTCTCAATGCGACGGACGCTACAATCTTCTGAACATACCAAGAAAATACAGAGAGAGTTGATAGCTGAGAGTCTTAATTAGCTTTAATGTATCAACTAATTTGGCAATGGCTTCTTTAATTTGCTTATTGCTTATTTTGACTACATTTTAATTTGTAAATATGGTATATCTGCCTACCTTGTTTAAGTTAAAGTTTTTTTTTAATCTTCTTATTTCCGGCCCGAGTGAGTAATTCCAGATTCCTTTTTAAACTGAATGAATGGTAGTGATAGCCAACCACACATATTTGTGCAGTTCTCCTCAAGTGACCCAAACACTGCTGTGAGAGAAGCGAACACTAGAATCTGCCTGTCTTCCAGAACAGAAGGAAGAAAGCAGCTGTCTGATCTTGTCAACAGTGTACTGAGGTGCACAAAGAGAGTCCACATTCTGTTTTGCTGCTCTCTGTGCGTGTCATTCACAAGTTGTCACTCTGAAAGGCAATAAAAGGATGCTGTCAACATGAACATCAACACATTGCACTTATGATTGACATATGCCTTTCCTTTCTTTGGAGTGTACAAGTCCTTTACTGACAACAGTCATCAGTAGTACTTAATAACACGCGGCAAAGCATTGATTTCAATCTCAGTGGCAGTGTGTTCTGGCCTACAAAGACAGACAGACAGACAGACAGACAGACAGACAGACAGACAGACAGACAGACAGATAGATAGATCTTTATTGTCATTGCATATATTTACATTTCCATTTAAATTTCCATCGCCACATAACGCTTACTTTTTCTTGCCTAAACTTAACCGTAGTGTCCGCTCAAATTACCGGCAGCGCTTTGTGCTCTGAACGCGGCTAACAGTCACCTTTTCTCAGCTAACTGAACCACTGTCCGTAGCCGGCATCACAAAGCTCTGTAGGGGCTTAAATAGCTGGCATCTGCCCCTCTGTAGCACGGAGCTCTGTAGCCGGTGTCACGGGACTAGCCGGCGGTCTCCTACTTTTTATATGATATCGTACATAACTTTTGCATAACTTTTCATATGATACAAACCCGTTCATGAGAATGCATTGGTGTTTCCGTGCATGTGGGTCTGTATATGTGTGTGAGGGGGGGGAGAACTAGTCTTCAGCCTGTCTAAAGGTCTGGGGGGAAAAAAAGTGTTCTGAAGCCTGTCGTTGTATGAGGAAGGTTTCTGAATTATCAAATGCTGTGGCACATGCTGTTAAAGAAGCTCTTTAAAGGCAGAGTTACTGCATTCACATAAGTTATAAAAAATAAAAAAAGAAGCAAGTGTTCATTTGTAATGGCTGCTGGGAGATGAGGAGTGACAGCCAGCGGAGCAAAGGCTGGTAGAGAGATGTCAGCAGGGTAAGTTCAACTTCATGCAACAACATGGCAGAGCGATCTGCTGAAGGCTAGACATGTCATATTTCTCCGCTGTCAAACTTCCTGTGATTTTAGTTTCTGTCTGTTCTGTAAAAATTGAAAAACTACAAGAACAGCCGATCGTC
This sequence comes from Etheostoma spectabile, assembly GCF_008692095.1. Taxonomy (NCBI): domain Eukaryota; kingdom Metazoa; phylum Chordata; class Actinopteri; order Perciformes; family Percidae; genus Etheostoma; species Etheostoma spectabile. The sequence goes on from NC_045744.1 coordinate 22,620,028, forward strand.
AGCATGTCCATGTCTACTTCCTGAAACATCAGTAAACTGAATGGGAACTTTGTGATAAATATATAGAGGCAGGGCAATATTATCTATATAGCACATTTCATTACAAATAGGCTCTGCAATCAAATGCTTAGCTCATTTTTACAGTTGTGTTCAGAATAGCAGTCCAACATCACTAACCTCATAAATCATATTTTTTGGTAGAAGTGATATGTCTACATGGCAAATTTACTAGTAAGTCTTGTAGAGTCATAGAAAACCTACAGACCCAACAGTCACGACATTCTGTGTAATTGACTCTGTGATTGAAAGGGGCCTGTTCAAAAAAATAACAGTGTCGTGTTAAATTAGTGAGGTGATTGAAATCAAAGAAGACTTAAGCAGCCAGACGGGCGGCTGTGGCTCAGTGTTAGAGTGGTTGCCTGCCAATTGGAAGGTTGGTGGTTCGATCCCCGCCCCTGCAGTCATTGTCGAAGTGTCCTTGGGCAAGACACTGAACCCCGAGTTGCCCCTGGTGCTGCGCATCGGAGTGTGAGTGTGTATGAATGTTTATCTGATGAGCAGGTGGCACCTTGTACGGCAGCCCCGGCCACAGTGTATGAATGTGTGTGAATGGTGAATGTATCCTGTAGATGTAAAAGCGCTTTGAGCAGTTGTTAAGACTGGAAAAGCGCTATATAAATACAGCACATTTACATTTAAGGTTTCTGTTACGATCAGAAGAAGGGAATATGAAGCAAATCTATCAGCTAGAAGCCCCCCCGCAAAGTCCCATTGCTGAAAAAAGACATGTACTGAATAGACTGAAATTTGACAAAGGACACATTGACTGGCCAAATGAGAAATGGAGCAACATTCTGTGGACTGAGGAGAGAAAAATTGTTCTTTTTGGGTCTAGAGGCCGCAGACAGTGTGTCCGACTACACCCATGCAGTGAACTCAAGCCACAGTACACTGTGAAGACAGTAAAGCATGCTGGTGACAAAATCATGTTATGGGGATGGTTCTCACACTGTGGTTTTTGGCCTATTTATCACATAACAGGGATCATGGATCAGTTTCAATACATCAAAATACTTGAAGAGGTCATGTTGTCTTATGCTGAAGAGGAAATGCCTTTGAAATGGGTCTTTCAACAAGACAATGACCCAAAACACACCAGTAAGTGAGCAAAGTCTTGGTTCCAGATGAACCAGATTGATGTTATGGAGTGGCCGGCCCAATCCCCGGACCTCAATCCAACATCTATTATTTTGAACAGCCTAATATTCTTTTTTCTTCACTTTCTGTAAAGATGGAACACAAACTTTATCAATTTCGGTCATGTTTTAATTGTGAAAAAAAGTTATTCTGAGGTTTAGTCACTTTTTTAAATACACTGCTCTTATTCTGCATATAGCAACTTAGGCCTGCAAGAAACAACATGCAACAATACTACAAGGCAAATGACTGCGACCCACCCAAAGAGCTATTCAATTTTTTAAAGATTTAAATGTTAGGCTTTTATGGCCTTTAACTGATAGCTTGAAGTCAGGAAAGGGTAGAGAGAGGGGGGACAACATGCAGCAAAGAGCGGCAGGCCGCTACCCAGGATTCTCTCCTCTCCTGGGTAAGCTATGGGTCGCCCCACCTACTTTGCTTTTGAATGTCGATACATTTTTGTGCAGCTCTCAGATCATCAGAGTTCATTCGCAAGAGCAGGACCAGTCACCCCATAAAAACTTCACATTGTGAATGTGTTGTTTGAAATTAAGTCCTAATTCTATATATTTGTCCGTTGTGTCTAAGGCAGAGAGACAAGCAGACAGACAAGGTTTAAATAGGCCGGTCAACAAAATTTAAGTGCTTAGAAAAGAACAGAGAAACAAAAAAGAGAAAAATATAGCAGAGGTGAAAGGGACTTTATGGCAAGGTATTTGATTAGATTGACTTTTGCCATTCACAAATGTAACATGTGTGGAATCTGTACGCAATCGGGACTGGCTGCAGAGGGTGGGGCTTTGGATGTCATCTTGTGCCGGGCTTGAGTAACACACACAACGAGCCTGGCCCAAATAATTACTGAATTTCTCATTTCAATCCCATACACAACTTGTTTGTAAAAAAAAAAAAAACTACGTGACATGACCATGTCAAACCTTATGCGAACCAAATGTGAAATATTGGCAGGAGCTGACAGTGATGGGAAGCGTTACTTTTTTTAATAATGAGTAATCTAATTGATTACTCTTACATCTTAATAACGTTGTTACCGTTAAAATGCGGCGCGTTACTATAATTGAAGCTGTTTTTTTCATCAGACCAACTAGATCCCTGAGCCGCATAAAGGCTGACGATTGGCTGAGGTTGAGTAAAATTTCATGGTAAGCCAATCAGAGGCAGAGTTGGCCGGGTGTTCGAAAGCACGCCTAGTCGGAGTCACAACCCAACGAACAACACAAGAGAGACAGGTTTGTTGTTATGAAATCAAGGGGGGGGGGGGGGGGTCCCACCGTGGTCAGAAAACATAGGCACTGTGACTCCAGAGAAGCTACTCGCTCCGAAGCTAATCGCTGTCACTCTCTCACTTCTCCCTCGCTCTATCACACACACATACACACAAACACACAAGTCGTCTCAACGCACACACCAGCGCAAAATTATACACATCAGGCCACTTATGTTATTGCCCTATAGAGAGTGTATAAATGTTATTTATTTTTGCTATAGTGCTTGACAAGCATTGTTGATGGGCAATAAATATCAAAAGTTCCAAAACATCTGTTGTTTGTATCGATGCACTGGACATGATATCTACATATATGGCATCTGATTGGAGGCTAGTCTCACTTTATCCCACAGCAACATTAAAAAAGTTTAGATGTGTGTACATTGTTTCTGTTAATAATGTATTGTATTAAGTGTCCATTTCAATACAATATTCAGATTTATCATAAATAATTGAGCATGCGCATGTATTTTAAGTTCCATTAAAGAGGGATGGAGGAGCGGTCACATTTGAGCATTTAAAAATGTACTTGAAGTAACAAGTTACTTTTACAATTTGTAACTGAGTATCTAATTTAGTTACTTTTTGGAAGAAGTAACTAGTAACTGTAACTAATTACTTTTTAAAAGTATCTTGCCCAACACTGGGAACTGATGTATTTGTATATATTTTCCTCAATTGTTGTTGTGTCTGCACTTTCTAGCACTTTCAGGGAAGGGAAATACCAAAGCCACGAACATGTGCTGTTGTTGTTATGTTGTTTTCAGCATTGTCATAAATAATACATCTTAACAAACGCGATGGCACAGCAGTGCTGAGGCTAAACAGCTGAGCCAACTAGTCTTCTCCAACCACAACAAAAGGACAGAACCGAAAGAGAAAGAGGTAGAGGAAAAGAGGAGGAACTCTTTGTATCTCAGTCTGAATTGGGCTATTGCCTACGTACAAAATAAAATATTGTTTCCATGGGCACCCAAAAAATGGCTGGTTGAAGCGAGTGCTCATGAAAGGCTGTGACATGTTTTGTTTTCCACCAGAGTGCTCTCCACCAGAAGGCTCAGAGTTCTGGGACATCAACACAAAGGGAAGGAGAGACTGGATGAAAAAAGAGAGAAAGGCAGGAAGAAAAAAAGGGAAGGAGGTAAAGATTTGATTGTAAGGAGCAGGTTGATAAAAGCTTTCCTCTGGACTTGGACTGGCAGCTCTTGAATGCACACACAGTGGGCTGTTGCCTACATAGCCTTAAAGCACAGTATTCCATTTATTTTGAAACTGCTTTTGTGTTTGACTTGCAAGGGACGTTGGCTGCCTGCTATTTACCAAAGAGAACAAAAAAATACTCAAGTGAGGCTCGTTCCACTGTTCGCACTTCCTTTTTTGTGCGTATCAGCAAATGACTAAAGCAGGAAAACACAATGTTGATCCACAATCCCACAACAATAACCACAAATACCAGTCGAGCGCTTATTCAAGTTGACGGTGAGTTGGAGGACACTTTTGCACCAGCTTCTGCACTCTTTTACACCTTTTGTTCTGTTACTTTTTTGTCTGTTCCGGATGCTTTCTTCAAACCTGGAAACTTCACACACTGGCAGCTCAAAATGAGACAGGGCAGGTCAAGTTTAAATATAGAGTTTTCCTCAGGGCCCAGAACTGCTCTAGGATACAGATGATACCCAAACAGACAAATATCTTTGTACTTGGCGTGTTGGGTAATGTGTGGTAGGAGGTATTCTTGGAATTACTCATAAATTACCTCATGGCGATACCCCCCAAGCGGTAGATCAAATATCAAATGTGTGTGTATACATGCACACACACACACACACACACACACATGTACATATATATATAATATATATATATATATATAATATATATTAATAACACACCACACACACACACACACATATACACACACACCACACACACACTGTATATATATATAGATATATATATATATATATATATATATATATTATATATATATTATATATACACACACACATACACACACACACACCACACACACACACACACTGTATATATATATATATATATATATACATACACACACACACACACATATACACACACACACACATATATACATACACACACACACACACACACACACACACACACACACATATATATATATATATATATACATACACACACATACATACATGTTGCATGGAAGAGGGGCACAGCATGTGCCTCAAATATTAAATTCATCATTCATTTCTGAATTACTTATTATTAATTTATAAATAAATAAAGAATAATTATTGATTAAACCAGACAGGTGGAGGTTGTTGGCCAGAATAATTGGACACACCAGTGACACTAGGTGAACTTGCAGCCCTGGGGTGAGTGTTATCTGTTTGAATATATTCTCTCAGGTCAGGGAGCCAGCACAGAGTGTAACCAGAAGAAGAAAAAACTAAAACTAACACCAGTAACAGAGAGCACATCAAACACCGGGGGAGAGATTGGAGATGCAGGGAACAAATGTTTGGAGAGCACGGACAGGAGAGACGGAGACTGGAGCGGATACTTGGAGGAGTCAGTGGGCAGCGCCGGTGTGTCCCTGACACCTTGACATCAGTGGTTCGTGAGACTGAACCAAAACCGTAAAGTTGCCAGCCATAAATCCAAAGAAATGAACCTTAAGCTAATCCTTCACATGCAATACATATAGGCATAACTATGAGGGGCAATACAACCCCCCCCCCAATATCAAAACTGGTCAATGCAACCACCGCCAGAAACCTATTTTAATTCCCTGTACATTAACAAAGACATTTGTACCAAAACTTGTTGTTTGTGATCAATTTCAAAATGCAAAACATTGGTCCAGATAACAACACACAGAAAAGTACACTACACACACCATTTGCGACCCAATGTTTCACTCTAAAACAAAGACAGAAAATACAGGAAGGGAGACACAACAAAAAGACAAGAGCAAGAATGATGCACGCAGCTCACAAACAAGATACACAGAAACAGACAAACAAACAAACAAACAAGCAAGAGGCATTGACAGGGAGACCGGCACAAGACAAAAGGGACCAAACACACACACACAGACCGAAGCGAGAAGGTCGTGGCACAAATCTATAGCATGGACTTAAAGGATCGAGCAATGCTGACCCAACAACACCAAAGTCCTTCCCGGGGCTCCGCCTACGTATGCGAGCCTTGGAGAACTCCATATACATATGGTTTAAAGTGTCCAGATTTTTGGTGTTTCTTGTATGGACATTGGGTGTTGCTGTGTGTTTCCTGGGGCAAGGTTATGAAGAAAAGCTCTAAACTGTTGCTGCCAGGTGTTTGGCCCAACGCTTTTGTTCTAAAGATGGATTCATCCCTGAAAACATGAAAGAATGGACGTTTTATGCTGGACAGTTACATTAAATACTGTTATTCTGCAATGCAACATCGTTAGACAATTCTCGAACGCTACACAGCATGTTAACAACAGCGCGTAACTCTGGGTTTTAACCACTTCAGTAGTTATGGTATCAAATCAAGCAACTTTACAATAAATAACTTCCAGAAAAGATGGATGGGCAGAGCCCTCTGCCAGGGGACACCGTATGCCTTGAGTGCTGATCTTTACTGAAGGTAAAAGAAAAAAGAGAAACATGGTAGATTGAATGCATTTTGTAAGTCTGAAAAGGGTAACAAGCCAACCTTGCCAAAAAGGTCTTTTAGATGATGAACCCCCCTCTGTTGCCACTGTGGAGCTGTTATAGGCCTCCCACCAATCAGGAGGGCTGTATTGTTGAATAATGGACAAAATGTGTGCCAGTTACAAGCTGTATGGCAATAGCATAGCATTTTCTAGGGTATGCCAGCAAACAGACGTGTCTGAGTTGAACCAGGTAAGGAGGGGTCTTAACTGAGAGGCCAACGTCCTCTTTCCTCCTTTGTAGAGTAGACATCTTAAGTCACGGCCGTTTTCCTTTCCAGACAAATTTAGATCTTGCTGATTGTAATTTATGCCAATAACCAGAAAGAAGGGAAAGAGGTAGCATAGAGCTCACAAAATTAATCCTGGGTAAAATATTCATTTTAACCACAGAGATATGGGCTTGAATAGACATGGGGAGACCCATCCATCTTTCCATATCTTCTCCATAAGATGTTGTTCAGAGCAGCAGAATAGTTCCTAGTGCTTAACAACTTAGTTATGCTTAAACTGGTTTAATCAAGGGAAAACCTCAATGCCTAAATATTTAAACTATTTAAACAATAAGGATGTTAGCAGGGATGATTGATATGCGAGCAAGACCATTCAAATGAAGCAGTGCCGACTTTGACCAGTTCATTTTAAAGCTTGATAAGCTTTCATACTCCTAGCATAATGATAGAAGGGGAGGAAGAGACTGAGAGGGGTTTTCTAAAAAGACCAAAGAATTGTCCGCGAATAGTGAGAGGTGATGCTGTGTATTACAAATGCATGTTGGTGACACCATAATCGATTGGCGAATAACTTGAGCCAGCGGCTCTAAAGAGAAGATAAACAGTGCAAGACTCAAGGGGCAGCTAAGACTCGGGCTGAGGGGTTAGAATACAGAGCTATAATCGTACCAAGGAAAATAAAGTGTGTCATGTGTTAAACATTTTGCTCAAAAGTGGAGATCTCAATGTTATCTGTAGTCCGTCCGTGCGTAAGTAATGTCACATTGCCATACCCTCCTCCAAAGTGTTCTGAAAGGCTACCACACATAGCATTTGGGGTAGGGAGGAAAATGTGCTCTGGTTTAATGGCATTTCTTTAAACCGATCAGAATAGTCATGGACGGTGCTAAACTCCACACAGAGCCGCTGCAAAACAGTTGTGCAAGAAAGTCTAGCTAGGGGTCTCCATTTACCCTGCGGAGATATGAGGAGCAGTCAACAATAGCCCTTATAAATCCATCAAATTAAAAATTCCAACACAAAGGAAGTGGCAGCAGACAGGAAATACACGCATCCGGCAGAATATCCTGCGGCACCAAGGCAATCCCGAAAGTGGAACACAAAGGATATAGACAAATCTGTAAGCAATGTTGGGTATTGTCCCAAAGAGATCTCTCTTGAGAATGAGACCCTGGGTCACAATGAAATGACCTGTATAAATAAAAGGTTGAACAAAAAAAAACAATAAAAATGTGATCCATTGTTGATAGAAATATATACATGATACTGGCTTTAAAGTTCAGGTTTTTGGGAAACTCCAAGTTAAGTTATTGTTAACTTCATGTAGTGAATAAATGAATAGATTATTTTGGAAAATGTGCATGTGGCTGAATCTGCTATTACCAGCTTGTTGGAAACTACCATTCCCAGAGAGTATAAGAATATTTTGGAGAAGAAACTGGAGCTATGAAGACAAGACAGTTTACTGTGTCACGGAAACCTTTAAAATGTATAAATAAACGCACCTTCCAACACTATTTTACATGTAATATGCCTGTCTTAACCCTGCAACATTTGTCACCCTGCAATATTTGTCTTTAAATAGCTCTCTTCCTGTGGGCAGGCTCCTATACAGACATTACTTATACATAGAAATATCTTCCCTGGACCTCAATGACTACCCCTGCAATGGTAGCATGGAGAATTGTGATGCAACAGTAAAGCCTCCCCTCTCGCCTATCACTCTCTGTTTGTTACAATGTTCTATCAGCACGATATGTTAATAGTGTACACTTCCATATTCAACGGAAGAGAGATGAAAGCCAATTTGTATATAATCAAATTAGAGCAGGCAGGATGCATGAGGAGTGGAGATCTTTGGCATTCAGGAGTGGATTTAAAAATAACAATGTGTGATGTAACCCATTAAAATCTGGCTGATGCTTTATAGTAATCATTTTGATAAACTCGTTTTCACGGTCTGGGGAGAGAGAGGCACACAGTTGGGTTTGTTAGACAGAAACAAACAAAAGGGTTAGAGAGATTCAGGGACTGTCAGACAGTTCCCTTTGCCAGCACAAACATGGATGATTGTACCAGGCGTAATTGATTAATTGATACTGAGACCGACCCACTGGACAGGTAATGGTAACAGGTAAAAATAATCAAATCATAAGCAAGTATGTGAAAGTGAAGGCCATGAAGATGAGTTTTGAGTTCGGATTTAAAGAGAGTCAGACTGTCTGATATCAGCAGGGAGGTTATTCCAGAGGACTTGGGCATGATACGAAAAGGCCCTGCAGCCTGCCGACTTCTTTTTCATTGTGGGGACAGACAGGAGCCGTGTATTCTAAGAGCGGAGTGCACCGGATGAAATCTAAGGTTTAAGGAGATCAGACAGGTATGAAGGGGCATTCTGATTTTGAATTTAGAAGCACCTTAAAGTCTTATCTGACATAGAGAGGGAGCTAAAAATGGTCAGCTAAAACTTCTCCAACGTCATCCATTTCTTTTTAGTTTTAGCTAGGATTTTATCAGCAGCATTCTGGACCATTTGGAGACGTCTATTACTAGAATGCAGCAGGTCTAACAGTACAGCGTTACAATAATCATGACTGGATCAAGCAATGTGCAAGTTAGCATCCCTGCATCAGCCAAAGATAGAAAAAAAACTCAATTTAAGCTATGTTGCAAAAGTGTAGAAAGGCGGTCATAAAAGTGTTGATCAAACATAACACCGAGATTCTTGACTTGGTTGACGAGAGTTACTGTTACTTGATCAAACAGATGTCTATGTTGAGCAGGGCCAATGACCAGCGTCCGAGTTTTAACAGCATTTTGGAGCGGGGCATTATGTAAGATCCAGTTTTTCACAGTAGACAAGCAGACCTCTAATATAATCATTTGAGAACGATCATCTGCATGTAAAGGCACATACAACTGAGTGTCATCAGCATAGCAGTGGGAATTAATTGGCCAAGAGGGGAAATATAAAGAGAAAAATCCATAGGGCCAAGAACAGAGCCCTGAGGTGCTCCATATTTTCCATTAGTAAATATTGATTTTGCATTATTAAGGAAACACTGTGTTCATTCAGATGGCTAAGACTTTAACCTCGCTAGAGCCAGGCCAAAGACACCAAATAGATTTTTCAATCGGTAGGAGTACACAATGATTAATGGTATGGAAAGCTGCACAGAGAGCCACTAAAGAAGGCACTGAGGTAGAATCTGAACCCATTTGAAGGAGATAATGTACAACTTTAGTAAGCACAGTTTGGGTGGAGGGACTGAAAAGGTTCACAAGTAGTACTATAAAATATGTTGCTGGGACCATATCTTTACTGGGCCAAGAATTAACTGATGGTAGAATAAATAATAAAATGAAAATATAAATTTGCTAACTGTAAAAAAAAGTGGATTTTGCTATTCTGTAATACTTATTAAGGAGAACCGTTATTTCAAAGCTGTGCTGAGGTTTGTATTTTTATTGACATCTAGTTGTGGAATATGCAGAGGGAAATGATAGTAAAGTCTGGCAGATGTTAAAATATCCAGGCCATGAAATATGAGTGTTTTTTGTTTTCTACTTTAACACATGCCTCGTAAGCTCATAACTCTTCTGATACAGAGTCAAGGATTACATTTCATTTTGGAGTCTGTCCAGCTGCTTCAACAGGCCATGGGTTGACCTACATCCCATGTGGTGTTTGATATCTGATCTTTAATTCAGAATAAAATTACCCAGTTTACCCAGGAGGGTAAAAGTGATCAAAATGATGCTATATCACTCACCAGGCTCACTGCCTCACATGACCAGGCTGTGACATAAACCACATCCGTTTGAAAAGTTGTTTAATTTTGCATGCAGAGCTTCATCCTGATTTAGCTTTCACATTATCTTGATTCATGTTAAAGATGGTAGGAAACTGTGCCTTGAACCCTTTTCACAAGATTTAGTAAAAACGTTATTCTACTGTGCAATCTGTAACATCTTTTACATAATTTTGGACCATGATGGTACAAGAATCAACAAGAAAGACACCAATATCCATCTATGGAAAAGCAAAGTTATCTTTAAAATTGATGAACATCACATTTGTCATCCATGGCTCAATTCAAACAGGATCAAAAAATGATTTGCCCCTCCCCCGTTCACTCATATTTTTTCGGAATTAAATTCAGCTGATTCAGTGTTTTTAGTAATATATGGGGTTGCAAGGTGTTACATGTGGAACTGAAATACAAACAATACACTGGCATAGGCCTTAGGATTCTCCAGACTGTATGCAAATTGGTATGGGTGTAGCTGACTTTTGCAGGAACACCATGACATAGTTCCACATTCATACCTGGAAGCTGCCCAGTCCAACCACAGTCTGATCTGCCGGCCACTGAGCAGCTCCACTACAGCGGATGGGCTTAAGGGCTTTGTTCAGTGGTGGTAATGAGGGAGGGACAAGGACTCCTCTTTCTCTTTACCCACCCAGATTTTATCCTGTCCTCCTGGGGATTGAACCGATGACCTCCTGGTTACAAGCTCGCTTTCTCTAACCCCTGCCCCCTTCATTTCTCCAGCTGAGCCTGCTCACCATAATTCTTTCCATGCATTTCATCACCACAGGAGTTAAAGCAACCGGTCTGAAATTGTTGTGTTCTTTAGGATATACTGTAGGCGGTTTTCCCCATTTCTGGTACAATGTTAGCACCTGCAGACCTGGAAGATGGGGCACCGGGCAGGTTTTAATTTGGCTGCACATACAAAAGCGGGATTGCCATCTGGTCCAGTGGCCTTGTTAACAAAAATAAAAAAAACAGTCACTATCAGAGCCCGACCGATATATCGGCGGGCCGATATTATCGGTCAATATTAGGCATTTCCCGATCTATTGGTATCGGCATTTACAATGGCTGATATGTAAAACTTTTTTTTTTTTTAAATATTCATTTATCAGAATCCTGATAAAATTAACCGTCAAACCTGTCAACCATGTTATGAGTGTTGGCGTTGCATAGTCTGTCCACCAGAGGACGCTCTACAAAGTCCCTGTTGGCAACACTGATTATTTTTTTTTGTTAATGTGTTTTTGTTCAAAAGACTTTAAGTTTCATATCTTAAGTTTGTATTTTACTACATTCTATTTATCAGTAACTCAAAATTAACTACAAATAGCTAATGTTAAGGAAACCTGTTTGTTTTGTAACACGTTGTATTGTAACATGTATATTGGCCGATATGTTAGCATGTCAAATTTTTAAATAACCAAATATTCGTATCGGTATCTGCCTTAAAAATCCTTTATCAGTCGGGCTGTAGTCCTTATTTCTTTGGAGTCAGTTAGGAGCCTGTCATCCCTCCAAAAGACAGCTCCATTTACATTTAGCCAAGACGTGTCAAACCTTTTATAAAACAAGTTCAGTTTTTTTGCAGTGGATAGTACAGCTGTGATTACCCCTGCTGGGTCCTGTTTGATTCACCTCTCTCTATGCTCACTCTGCAGGTGGATTGTTAGTGTAACATAGAACACCTGAGTGCTCCAGGGTACATAAAGGCCCATACAGGTGTTTTCAGTTAACATGGCTGATTGGGCCCCCTCCCAGGGCTGTGTGGGTGTGGTTAGACTCAGTGGCATCCTCCTGATTGCCCTGTTAGTGCCGTTGCACTAGGGCAGGACAAACAACAGCTTAATCATTCTTATTGGTTGAATAAATGTGTAAACTAATCAGTCCCCGTCGAAGCTCTGGCCCACATTCAACCTGAGCAGAGTCTGATCAGCCACAATAACTGACAACACCTGCGTGGGTGTTCAGAGGCTTTAAGCCTGGCTGCAGTACCACTCTAATCTCTCTACAGCTGTTTCAGCACTCACTTCTTATCTGTGGGTTTGGTTATGTTATGTTGCTTGGTAATAGATTATGTACCTTTTATGCTTTGTTTGCATTTTACAACCGACCCGGTCTCACGCTAGTTCGTGAAATGGTTGCGTTATTTTGATTTGTTGATTTGTGTACAGGTCACGATTATTGAACGTGACCGTTTCACGAACTGTCATGACAATGGTTCTGGGGGAGGCAACAAGGGGGAAATGTAACGGCACACGCGGGGCGGTGACGACAACTCGCGCCAGGGACACGATCCGCGGTCTCTGGGGGACGCAACAACGGGGAAAGGAAGAGAATAACGTGGAAAGGAACTGCAACACGCAGGACGCAATCCCTGGTCTTCGGGATGAAAGTCCTTTGTTGTTTGACCCATCCCCCACCCTGACCAACCTCCCTCGGCTTTTCAATACAACTCGCTACTGTAATCACTCTGTCATCACAGTATAGGCTTCCCATTGAAATACATTACTTCAAAATTCGTAATCAACACATAAAAATAACGACTGAGAATAAGGATTAATGTGACCTGTACACAAATCAATAGATTAAATAACTGCCATGAGACTGGGCTGTTACAACACACACATACACACTCACGCACACTACCGACCATTCTGACCACACACCCACAACCACACCTCACATCTTAATCCTTTAATTTGCTTAAGTAAAGTATACTTTTTGTAACCCATCATCATGGTGTGTCTCCTATTTGTTGGGACCTAAGACCCGGGTAATAGCAAATGTTTCATTGGCACTTTTTTGTTCTGTGGCAAGTTTGAAGTTTCCTTATGAAAATGGTATTGTTTCCAAAGTTTGAAATCTGATGTTGCCTTGTTGTTACCTTTTGTCGGCTCTGTTAAATAAAGCAAAGGGCTCCTTTTTTATCTCTGAATCGTTTCACACATGAGATCAAACAATGAAGTCAAAAGGTGAAGAAAGGGAAAGGAGCAAAGGGATTCAAACCTCCACACAACTCAGTGTTTGAACTCCCTACACCTATTAATTTCATACTTCCAGCTGTTACTCTGTATGTGTACTATTTTTTTTTTTAATTTACTTACCTGAACTTGTTTCGGTGGAACATGTGTACGTTTAAAGGTTGTTTTAGTCATGCAACAGAACCCTGCCGAGACCTGAGGAGCAGTTAACCACAATCCACTGGAGTTTAAAATTCCAACACAAAGAATCATTTTTTAAAATAATTTATACTCTCCCCAGTGGGGAAATTACAATGTAAACACAGCTGTGCACACTACACACAGGCCTGATATACACACACACGCTCTAATGGAGAGATGTCAGAGTGAATGGGCTCTGGTGCCCTGAGCGGTGGAGGCGGGCCAATTGGTGCCTTGCTCAAGAGCACTTGGCACTGCCCAAGAGGTGAACTGGCACCTCTCCAGTTACCATTCCAAACTTTGTACTTTGGTCCGTACGGGGACTTGAACCAGAGACCCCCTCCGGTTCCCAACCAAACTCCCTACGGACCGATCAACCCACCAAAGCAGAAGGTGTTGGACATGTGGCTGAAAAGATTGACACCCAGCGGCACCGGAGCAATCCTGGAAGTTGGATATCGTGGATATAGACTATTGTTTTTTTTGTACAAATGGTTCATGAGAACAGCCTGACAGAAGAACTACAACATAAAGAGTTGCTCTGCTGTATTCCTTTACTTCTGTCACAGTGCAGCGTTTGCCCTGAACTAACAATTTTGTCATGTCTATTCTCCAGTGTAGATTTATGTTCAATTTTTCTCTTCATGATTTAAGCTCCCCTCCTCACCCTCCCTCTCTTAATCTCTCGCCTTTTCTCTTTGATGCCATTAAAGGCAGATCCGCCGAGGCTTGTAGCTTTGTCAATAGAAACACTGCCAAATCAGATGTACCCAGGGACTCTGGGAAGCTTCCTGTGATCTAGTGATTCAGATCAAGCCTTTGCTGAGAAATGGCACAATAAACCAAACATTTGATCCACACCCTGCGTACTCTACTGTAAGGGTAGTTTGATCACAGAATAAAGAGGTTCCTTTGCCCTATCCTGACATTGATAGCGATTTGATTTTTCCCTTTCAAAGTAGAATGAGTCATTTCAGATGCGTGGAGGAAGTGTGGGCCGTAGAGTTCACCTCAATCCAACATGCTCTTTGTTCATCCCGTTGCCTTGAGCTGCCGAAGCTGAAGGTTGATCTTTGCCGCTTCATCAAAGACACAAACTGGGTGCCACAAATCAGCCTTTTCTCAACAACAAAAAGGGACTTTTATTTTACCGAGAATGGCATTTGATAACTGCAAGCGCTGCCATCACCGTGTTAAAACATTACTGACCTTTTCCAGTTGTCACTCAAGTGTTACGGAGTGACTCATCACTTCCTGTGGCCCAGTGGTGTCTGAGGCAGTTGCAGCAGCATGGATAACATAATGACATTAAAGCAAATGCAGAGTCAGAAATCTAAGACAAACCGTGATTACAGCAACACACAGCGCTGTTGGACTGCTCCATTGACACCTGCAGAGACAATTGAGACGTCAGAGCTTATAGTTTAGTCTCGCTTTGCCAGACCGTCCTCCACAGCACTGAGAAGGATGGTCTGGCTAGTCCACACAGCATTCCAGGATTGGACGTACCTGTATGTGTGTACGTTCAAAAGTCAACTTTTCTCAGAAAACTCAGATTGTACAGATAGTCTAGCTGAGATTCATTTATGAAGAGTATAAAGATGGAGGACCAAGAGGAATGTTTGTGCGAGGCTTCTCATCACATTGTCTGACCCACTGAATAAAAATGTCCTGGACCAGCCAGGACATCTTCAACAATTTCATATGTGCTAGTGATTAAATGATGAGATTAGGTAGATTTTGTGATTTGAAATTAGCACTAAATCAATGTTAATTTGTCAGATTTACACATTTAGTAATCTCAGTGGTGTACTGAGGATCACATTGTCTTTTTCCTCTTAAAGTAACTTATTTTTTACAGTTATTAGCCGTTAGCAAATAGGCTACTATCTGCCATAGTCTGTACCTTCAAAATACTGTGTAGAATGTGGCGATACATGTTTCATGGTGTTATAAAGACATAGTGGTGGAAAAAGTAGTCGGATCCTATACTTAATTTAAAGTTGTCAGACCATGGAACCCAAAAGCACAACTCTCGAGGCAAAAAGGTAGACGCAAAATGTCTTTTAATTGATGCAAAACTCCATACAGGCAAAAGTACAAAAGGGTAAAGCTGATGCAAAGGCTGAAAATTTTAAATGTCCTGATTGAAAGCGATTGAAACATGAACTACGACAAAAGCACTGAGACAATCTTGCAGAGGGCTAGAGGAAATGTCTTGTTGAGATACTAGGGAGCTAATGAGTGAATGAGGAACATCTGAGTGGGGGGGGGGGGGGGGGGGGGGTACTAAAAGTACTAAATACCATACTGTAAAATACTCACTAGTAAAAAGTCCTGCATATAAAATGTTCCTTAACCCTTGTGTTGTCTTCCCTGTGACCATGAAACACATTTTTCCCCATTTTTTAAAAGTTTTTTTGTATTTCTTTTGTATTTTTGATATTTTTCATCGATATTGCCGCTTTTTTCAACAATTTTAACCCGTATTTCGACTTCCTTTATTTCAGATATAAAATTAAACTTTGAAAAACATGAGGGTTAAGTTAAGGTATGTGAGTATTCATAGGAAAATGTACTTAAAGTAGTAAAAGTAAAAAAATAAAAAATAAACTCACATTTTACAAACTGGAAACAATCCAAACTATGTGTTTAATAGTAGAATCATTAAAGCTTGTTAAACGTTATACTTTTGGGTAGTTTAATTTATGATAAAACGTCATTTTCTGTGCAAAAATCCTAATTTGTAAAGTAAATACTAAATAAAGCTGTCAGATTAATGCAGTTTCCCTGTGAAATGTAGTGGAGTAGAAGTAGAATGTGGCATGAAAAGAATAGACTCAAGTATAGTACAAGTTCTTTTATCGTGTCCTGAAGCACATGTACTTAGTTACAGTCCACCATAGTAGCACTGGGTGTATTGATTGATTTAAAGGTAATCATGTAGTATAGAGTACAACTGTTGTCACTACATCTAGGAAGTGTATAACATGGATTATTTTTTAATTAAAACAGTGTATGTAAACAAAAGGAAAAAGGAATTACACCAACATTTCCAAGATTTGCACCACTAAAGCCGCCTTTGTTCCAATTGTTGTGTGTTTTCATGGCTGGGTCTGCCTTTATGACCCAGCCCCCCCCCCCCTGCTGTGGTCTGGTTTCACTGAAGTAGTGACACAACATCACCACAGTGATGTAAATATTTAATAAAACACAGGATTCTGGCAAAGATACTGATGGTCGGCTTCACATAGTTTGTGTTCATGTCAGCCTATTTCTTGTGGGGAGGGTTATCTTGTTTTGATCAGTAGCGACTGGTGTTTCTCTCCTGCAGAGGTCATTTGTAGTTGACACAGAAGCTGGAATGGCCACAAACATGTTTTCTTCTGAACAGATTTAAGGGTGCACTGATCCCGTTCACGCTCATCTCGTTGTTGTGGCCATTTTTCTGCTGCTTTTTCCATGTATGTAGCTTGGTAGCATGCTAGCTTTGTAGAAAGATAATGTCCCCATTCATATTCCCGCCTTCTACCAAATAGCATCAATGGACACAAACCCCAAATATGCTGTCAGTACCAATATTGTACTGAGGTTTAAATAGCCAGCCAATGGAATTTTAGTGCTAATCTTTTTCAAGATAAAGATTAAAGATATGCTAAAATTTTGTTGAAGGAATTACTATTAAAGTCTTAAAAGTTAAGAGGATTTTACAGCCTTGGCAGAGCTATAAAGCATCGAGTTGGTTTCTATCTATTCTGCCCATTCTGTCCTCCCTTAGGCAGTGTGCTTTATCACTTGTTATGTTAGGGAGGCTCCATTTCTCTGTTTTGCTTTGAAATATTTGCACTTAAATGAACCTTGAAAACATGAAACTCCCTCAAGGAGACCAAAGGACAACAGTTGAACTTAGTCCAGAAGGATGTTGCGGATGTTTTCTGTTTCCTACTAACCAGATAAACAAGACATTTGCATTGTCTTCACCAACAGAAGTTGCAATTATTTCATCGTCGTTGGAGTTGGACGGTAGAGCCATTCGTTGTTCTCAATGACACAACTTGGAAATACACAGACTTGTGTTATTCTTACCTTCTTTCAACCCTCTGGATGAGTGAGTTTCTTGTTTCCTTTAGTGTATTCATCCATTGGCCGGTTTAATATTTCCCCAGAGTTTTTATCTATCTCTATCTGTAGGATTAAGTGTACAAAAACCCAATTGCGAAGTATGTAGTTTAATCCAAGTACAACATTTTTTTTATGGGCGTCTCTGTACTCCAACACACATTGGATGTGAAATGTCTTTGGGTTCACGACCCTCATGGTTGGACAGCATTTCCATTTTGTTTCCTAAGAGTTGCACAGTTAGGGTTTTTTAGTCAAACAGCTGACTATTCAACCACTTCAATTATGTCGCTAACATTGGAGAACTGTGGATGAAATGGGCAACAATGCATTCACTGTGTAGATGCAAATACTTTCAAATTAAAGCTTAATTACATTTCAATTTGGGTTCTTATCTGCACCATGAAATTACCAACATCATTAATTTCATTAATTTCTCCCTCTGACAGATTAGATAGATTAGATTAGATTCTTTGTTCAAGTTTGATTTTGATAAATCCTCAGCTGAAGTTTGCCTTTTTGTGGACCGGGCATAGGAGGGGCATCCGCGATTCCTACGCAAACAAAAGGCATTTATCAATTTGAACGTGAGCGTAGGCTTGTGCACGCAAGTTTTCGAGTCAGTGTGGACTTGCGGTGCAGCATGTAATTGGTTTAACAGGAGAAGGAGCAATCACCGATCGATCACTTATCGGCCATGGCACATCTGGCCCTCTTAGTAGACCCCTATGAGCCGAGCTGCAGTGCACACGTAGCCTGCACACACGAGCCATGGTGGAGCGCTCCATCGGATTGATTAAGGGCAGATGGCTCTGTCTTGCATCAGCGGGGGGGATCCTACTAAACACGCCAGAAAAAGTGTGCAACATTGTTTTAGCTTGTATGGCTCTGCACAACATCGCGCAGGAAAGCAGGGGGCCAGAAATGTAGGCCTAGTGACGGAGCCAGCTGACCCCATGACCAGAGAACAGCGTCCAGCACAGCCCCAACTGGGGGGGGGCGACACAGAGGAGACGGGATATTACTCCTCGCTTTCAAAAAGTATAGTGTTGTGTTTGATGTTATGTATGATATTCAATACAGGAAACATGAAGAAGCACAACATTGTTATTTGTTCTTCAGGTTTTTGTCTTTTGTCGTTAAGGGCCACAAGTGATTTCTTTCTACCGACAAATAAGTCACATGTAGAAAAAATAAGTTGACCATTCTTACGCTCTTATTGGTGTTATACCAACGTTTCATGAATCCCACGTGAAGCCTGTTGTAAGAGGATTTCTGCTCTCATATCTGCAGGGCTGCCAACTCTCACACATTGGCCGTGAGACACACGCATTTGACTGGTTTCACACGCTCACACGCCACACCCCGATTTCTCACGCGGAAGTGTCAACCCGGTCGGTCAAATTCTGAAAGATGAGTTTATCTGCAGATCTACCTGTTGAGCCACTCCTGATCGACTAGTTGTGCTTTCAGAGACTGTGGGGGGGGGGGGGGGTCAAGAGCGCTCCCTGTCTGTGGAATGGAGACACACATTTGTGCGTTTTCAATGGAACAACGGTGTTATAAATACTTGCACTGTTGAGTATACTGAGAAAAATGGTTCTTAGGAATTTCTCAGCTAATCATAATCTTGTAAAAAATTGGTTTTGCCCCAGCGCCTAGAGTAAAGTGTGTGTGTGTGTGTGTGTGTGTGTGTGTGTGTGTGTGTGTGTGTGTGTGTGTGTGTGTGTGTGTGTGTGTGTGTGTGTGTGTGAGTGAGAGTGACCCAGCCTGCTCCCTCCCTAAACAACTCCCTGATGGATTCATTTATTATACTGTATTGTATTTATTAAAATTCTGCACTTTGTCTCAAATGAAAAGAACATATGTTAAATTACACTCTGTTTATTGTTGATTTACCAAACTGAATTGTTTTCTGAAAATACATGGCTTTCCTATTAACCCACATCCAAATAACAATATAATACAGTAATTTGTTCAGGGAAGGCACAAACCAACCATATGGGTACACTCAGTAATACTGGTGACTTCTTTTCTACACTACATCTGGAGTGAGGTTATATAGTCATGTAGTTGCTCAAATGCTCAGTACTTATACCTACTGGAGCAGTGGTAATAGTAGTGGATTGTTTTTTGTAACACTGCTATTATGAGGTATCCCCACATGTGATTTTGTTTTCTTTAGATTATATGATATCAAGGAATGGCTGTTCTTACAAATCCTGGGTGTTGTGACACTGTTTCTGCTTTTATATCAACAAATAACCCAATCGTCTTGATAATGTCATGCATAAAACTTTTTTTTTCTGTCCTGGACTCGGTCTTGTCTTGGACTCAAACCTTTTTGGACTCTGTCTTGACTTGGTCTCAACTAGTCCTGGTCTTGGACTCGACAAAGGTGGTCTCGACTACAACCCTGCCATCAGTTACCGCCGGCCTGGCCATATCTCTGTTTGGGACTGTAAGCCCATTGTACGCTATTGTTTCAAATATTAATGATTGTTCCAGCATTTATCTTAATTTAAATTAAGGGGTCAAACAAAGACAGAATTGCCACAGACCGAAAGTATATGCAGAAGGGTGTCTGCATAGAGAAAAGAACTACTACAAACTACTATTTTTTGGGACTGTTATTGCCACTCTTCATTTTAACCCAAACCGGTCGTCAGACACCGCCTACCAAGAGTCTGGGTCTGGGTCTGGGTCTGTCCCAGGTTTCTTCCCAAAAGGAAGTTTTTCCTTGCCACTGTCGCACTGTTGCTTGCTCTGGAGGAAACTACTAGAACTGTTGGGTCCTTGTAAATTCTGGACTGTGGTCTAGACCTACTCTATCTGGAAAGTGTCTTGAGATAACTCTTGTTATGAATTTATACTATTAATAAAATTGAATTGAATTGCATACTTTGTGTACTTTTTGGAAAGCAAATAAAAAAACAGGATTGGCATAAACTGCAAAACTGCAAATTATAATGGGACAAAGATATTGTAGACATGGCAGTGAAGGCAGGGAACCATTCAGAGAACAAGGCGCATCAAAATGTAATCCCACCTGGAGAGACTTTAATCTGCAGGATGGCTGATCTTCCTGTCGCTCCACTTGTTTTCTCCTTTTGGGTACGTCATTTAGGGGGTTTAAGCCCTTAACCTTTATCTTAAGCTGTTTATCCACTTGTTTCATTTTAGTCTTTTTGTGTCATTTTAATACCCCTGTAGCTGTAGTGGCTTTTTTTTATTATTATAACATTGAGGCATTACGTGGATGATTTCTTTCTCAAACGCACGCAACTACGCACACACACACAACACACACACACACAGTCTTTCAAGGTTTCCTCGCTCTCCCTCACTTTTTTTTTTCACTCATTCTCAATGTCTAAATCCAGCTTTCTAAGTTACAATAGAGCTGTGTAAAGCCTCTGAAATGCTGCAGGCCTTGAAACTGTCCATTGAAAAGTGGGCAACAGATGGACAGGGAGAGAGGACGAGTGAGAGAGACCTCAAGAGACAGCAGCGAGAGTCAGTCCGAGGTTGGTCTGAAAGCTTCAAAGTGCCTTTAGCGGCGTTGGATTAAGGTCACAGCGCAGTTTCATAATGACAACACATAGCACAATGTCAGTTAATATCACAGTCACTCACTCTTACACAACACACACACACACAACACACACACACACACACACACACACACACACATACAGACAGTTCCCTTCACAATTAATGTTGTGCGGTTTGACTGGCCAGCTCCCACCAATCATACTGGATTGTAGTGTGTGGATGGTCTGGTTTAAGGTGGGTGCAGGGGGTCTACACATTCCAATTATTTGAGTTTTCCACAAGCAGTGCTCCCAAAAGAGTGAAAAGAAATCCCTGCTAATCCCCGAATCCCCACCAGTTTCAACTGAATGAATCAATTTCCCTCTTATTGTGTAACACCGTGTGTGTGTGTGTGTGTGTGTGTGTGTGTGTGTGTGTGTGTGTGTGTGTGTGTGTGTGTGTTTGCACGCGGTGTCAGGTCACCAGTCTTGAGTGCGTTGCAATGACGCATTCTACTACGGGTGTCAAAGCATGGACAATGACAGCTACGGAGCATGCCCAGTGGCCTTTTGACTGACAGCCAGGATAAGTGGGCTGTGTGTTTGTGTGGGTGAGGGGGACGGACGATTTGATTACCAACACACTTTAAAACAAGTCTGTCACTCTCAATGGCAGACAGATGCCATATAGGGGCTCAACCTTCAGCTTTTATTGTTGTTATGAAGTTTTTGGAGCGGTCTCAGTTTCTTTTGTTGGACAGTAGTTTTGCTCTGCTTTACATAATTGTCTCATATTTAGAAGGATTTTAAAAAGATTATAGTTTACAAATTTGGCAGACAATTGGGGTTAATGGCCAAGAAACATGTTATTACATTGTGTGTGAATCCAAGTATCATGGCGCGTTCCATTTCAACTCAGAAATCGGAATTTCCGAGTTTCAAGTCGAAAATTTCAGCTGGAATGTCCCCTGAAGTCGGATTTCCAACTCGGAAATTCAGACAACCTTACAATACCCCAAGCAAAGCCAACCTCACAATCCAAGATGGGTGCTCTGTGCATCAGTAGGGAAAGCTGTAGTAAAATTCAGTTAATTAGCTCTTCTGTCTTATCCGTGTCTCATTAAATCAGTGGTACACACAGCACTGTCTAACCTCTGTGTGGACATTGTTTCACTGTATGCACAAAAAAACTGCGTAATGGGGTATCAACTATTGCTTACAGGTACTACAAACCTGTGAAATATGGGTTGTTCCGGCTTGTTTTACCAAAACGCAGTCAACTCGGTTGTAACGGAAAATACAACCCACTCTATTCAGTTATTTAGATAAGGTTATACTGCGGATGGCAGCAGCCTGGGGGGTTCAAGCTGGCAGGGTCCGAGGTACAGGAGAGCCACTGCAGCTGGGGTGTAACTTGCTGCCCCCAATTCAAAATGCAGAACACAGACGTTGCCAAGCAGCAGCCGCAACAGCAGCCCTTTCTGCATGAAAACACCTGCACGCTTAAATCAATTGGTGTATCTTACTATCAGTCAACATACCTGGAGTCATGTTCCTGACAAGCAAGCGTGCATCACAGTTTGTTTAGGGACAACACATTCTCACTCGCATCGCGTCAAAAAGCTTGGTCAGGTGCCTTTGGCGTTTGTTACTGCCGCAAAAAGTCTCCTTAAGTGTCATATTTAGACAGACTTGGTCAGGACTCCTGGCGTCAAGTACGGGACAGTAAGATCATGGGTGGGGTTACAAAATGTGCGTTTCAGTGACAACGGGACATGAACACCAATCTCTTTGGTTACCAACCATCAGTTGTTTGACCCATCCACCACCCCAACCATCCTTTTAGGGTCTTTCGTTCTACTCTCTACCACTGTCGCTCTTACCGTAATACTAAGTCGTCTTACAGCGCCGCGGGTGAGCTGCTGTTCTGCCCGATGCGTTCCATACAGACGCTAATGGTTGATTTTTGCCTCAGTATCTGACGCTGAGAGCCAATGGCCAAGCGTCAGTATTTTACGAGTTGGGAGTGAGAACGTGCAAACAGTTTTTTGTATCAGGAGCTTTTGGAAAAAATTTACATTTAACGTGTTGGACGTTGATCTCAAAGCTATAGCGCGTAGTTTCTGCCGCCCCGTGAGGAATTCTTAGTAATGACAACACCACTGTCCACGTGATGCAAGCGTTCGGCAATGATGCACCACCCGCACCCCTCCCACACAAGTTGCAAGTAACTTTACACTTTATGTGTTTTTAAAAGTGTCAAATGATTGGCACCTTAACACTTAGGGAAACTACATGCAGATTTTATGTTTAAATCCCTCACTTGAAACTTGTAGTCGTAGCCTCCCAGCTTGTTTCAAATAAATGATCCTCATCCAGACTACATGGGGCTTCTTCTCTTTCATTTCCTCTTGTCGTGGCTCTGTACACGAACACCTGCTGCTCCAGAAAGGACCCCACTCAAGTGTTAAGAGGCCTACTTGTAAGTCCACTTGAACCCATCTGAGAGCAGCATTGAATTTTCTGAATGTGGTGTCACATTTCGAGTCATGAGGGATCTTCATATACAACAAATTAATAACACTCAATTGGCTACCCTTTGTGCATGTTAGAACTCGGCATTCACAAGACGCTCGCAGCCACTTTCTCTTCAGTTACTGATTGATTCTGTAGCCAAAGTTTGATCAGCAAGATTTGCTGCCACATGTCTTCTCATCGTTACTGCGTTTGCTACATGTAATAAAGAGAAATTGATGCCACTTAAGGTCAAATCAGGGCAATTTGTCATTGATTAGCAGCTGACACTGGAAGCTCTTTCTGTCCAACCGAAGTGCCTGAACTGACTGAGAGACTGCAGGAATCAATGGCACACATATGGCTGCAGTGAGACATGATCCTCTGTTCTAAAGCAGCCGTGAAACTGGAGAAGGTGAGACAGATGGACACTTCAGGGACTGACTGTCCACAGGTGAGGCAGATGCCGCTCAACCAGAGGACATTTGGACGCCTCCAAGCTTTAAAAACAAATATTAAGAAAGAGAAAAGAGAGATGTTTCTCTTCTGCACACCCACGTCTCTGATTAGAAGAGAGTCAATGGAAGACAGTAGAGCTGGAACAATTCCAAATGTTGCTGTACGATTGACTCATAAAGAATTGCTATTAACAGTGTATAATTGTCTCCTTCAGTCAAATTTAAAAATATATATTGATGGATTGTTTAGGTAAATTAAAGTTTTGAATGAATTCCATCTTTTGGTTATGTGACCAAGGTAATGTAATAACACAAACAGCTTATGAAACCGTTAACAATGCCTCTTTATTATCATAAAACATTTTTTAACAGAATTTCCCCCTCACTTAATATCAACAGTCTTTCGCCTTAAGACCTTAGCTAATGTTAGCAATTAATTGCGATCAAACAAAGAACCCTTATTCTAAAAAAGATTGACAATTAAACTAGAATTCAATTCATTTTATTTTATAGTACCAAATCATAACAAGAGTTATCTCGAGACAGTTTGCAGATAGAGTAGGTCTGGACCACGCTATGAACAATTCCAGTAATTCCCCAAGAGCAAGCATTTAGTGCGACAGTAGCGAGGAAAAACTTCCTTTTAGACAGTAAACAAACAATTTAATCTCCACTTTTACAATCAATCTGCTCAATTAAAAACAAATGTAGTGATTTAGCAAGTAGTCAACATCCCCTGTGAACCTGGGCACAGATTCATCTCAGATTCCCTTTTAAAAAGAGACATTTTTTCTAATAATAAAAGCAAAGGACTTACTTATATCTCTCACAAACCTACCAATTAAAGCTATTTATTACATTTCTTACAACTTATACATACACAGTGGCACACCCATGCTAAAGTTGATTTAAAAGCGGAATAAAAAAACATCTTGTCATATATATATATATCTATATATCTATATATATATATATATATATATATATATATATATATATATATTACTGTAGCCTGTAGCACATGCTAGCGCTAGCATGCTAGCTCGTTCTCAATGGCAAGACACTGCAACAACACACTCTAGTTCACCATAATGTAAAAAAGAACTACTTACAAAAAGGTAAAGGTACTTTATTGTCACATACACTTACATGTAGCGAAATTCATTCTCTTTGTTTGACCCGTCCCTCAAGGGAGCAGTAGGCTGACATTTTCAGCACCCAGGGACCAACTCCACATTTGAGCCAGGGCCTTGATCAACGGCACTGACTAGAGCCCTTAAACCAAACACAATCGTCTTGGGCAGCACTAAGAGTCGGACAGAGCCACAAAATGGAAGGAACTTGTTTTGGTGGAACACGTGTACGTTCAAAAGTAGTTTTATGCAACAGAAAACTCAGATTGGACAGATAGTCTAGCTAGCTGTCTGGATTTACCCTGCAGAGATCTGAGGACCAGGTAACCATAGTCCTCAGCTTGGACAGATAGTCTAGCTAGCTGTCTGGATTTACCCTGCAGAGACCTGAGGACCAGGTAACCATAGTCCTCAGATTGGACAGATAGTCTAGCTAGCTGTCTGGATCTACCCTGCAGAGACCTGAGGACCAGGTAACCATAGTCCTCAGATTGGACAGATAGTCTAGCTAGCAGTCTGGATTTACCCTGCAGAGATCTGAGGACCAGGTAACCATAGTCCTCAGCTTGGACAGATAGTCTAGCTAGCAGTCTAGATTTACCCTGCAGAGGTCTGAGGACCAGGTAACCATAGTCCTCAGAAAGTTTAATATGCCAACATAAAGCAAATGCATTCCTGTTTGCGTGTGCGGGTGCGTGTGTGCATGTGTGTATGTTTTGGAGAAACATCTACTCTTTTTGCATCATCGTGACTACCATCTGTTCCTCCAGATGTTTTTACCTGGTAGTTGCAGAATATATGAATACAGTTACTGATGACACACCTGGCTGGTCTCATCCTCATAGAAACTGCCATGTTAGGACTTTGAATTGCTCCATGCGTAAAGTTCTGGTTATTTATGCACTTTGCGTGGTATCTGCTGAATGTTTACAGAATAGTATCTCAATTGTAATGACAACCAATTACAAATCTATTATAAATCTACCTTATTGCTAAATACTATAAAAAATAAAACCCAACAATAAACCAACTTGGTCCTGGCCAAATGAACAGAACTATAGGTGTTTCACAGCGCCCTATTAATACCAAAATTGTCTCATCCATGCAGCAACAAATATTCAAGGCAGCTTGAACTGTTTTAGTCTTTTATTGGTTTACTCTGAAGCTAGAAGGAAATGCACAGAATTGAATAGTGTTTGTGTCTAAACTTTAATCTGGACAGCACATTATTACTATTATTATTATATTATTACTCATTTATAAATTGGAGAACGTCAGTCATCCAGATGGTCCTGCACTGAGTCAGAGAACAGAACTTCTATCTGCTGTCTCCTCATCCATGAAGACAATGTTCATTCTTGATGGAAAACATTTTTTTTTTCCATGTGTCGAATGTTTTGACATCAAGATGTCAAGACATCTTAAAAAGGGAAAATTATGCCATTCTTCTTTGTCACAATTAATATGACTATTTAAAACAGTGAGTGCCTGAGTTGACAGTGTTGTAAGCCTATTCATTTACACATTCACACAGTGTCAGCTGTTGTTCCTGCATTTGGCAGCTGTAACTGTGTTGCTTTTTGCCTGGATTAGTGTTGTAACTTCTCCATATTTGTCTAATATTATAGTTTGCCCTTTGCTCTGATGCCAGTAGACTTGTCCACGAATGGCCATATGCTCACTCGCTATGTGAAAGCACTGATGGCTAGATTGGAAAAACCCTGATTTGATCTACCGAGTTGGTAACCACAGTCGTGTGACCGCTTATTGTGATCATGGATTTTAGGTTTAGTGAAGCCAGATGACCAAGAGATATCCTGGGTATACCCTGGGTATGTTGGACTCACTTTTGTTGTCTGGAGCAGACTGGAAGCACAGAATGAATATCTCCCAGGTCATTTATGTGCCACTGTTTTTATGAAACTAAATCACGGCTATATTTAGCCAGGATGATTGGAAAATACCGGCTTTATCCACTATTTAGGTTTTGTGAAATAGCCCACTGGCCAGCGGACCTGTCTTTAGGTCTACAAAAGTAGTCTAGGCATACAGAAAGGGTGAAAAGTAAAGGAAGATGCTTGGAGATGTGTCTTAGCACCAGAGGCAGGCTTGAGCATGGACCTCTGCGTCAATATCGTGACCACTAGGGATCTCTTAATCTATATCGACAACGTTGCACTTTTGGGATTGCTCCAGTTCCGCCAGATATTCCGCCGGATGTCACTCTTTTTAGGCTGGATGTCCTTTACCTTCCGCTTTCTTTGTGTTGGCATATTCAACTCCGGTGGATTTCTGAGGACTATGGTTAACTGTTCCTCAGATCTCTGCAGGGTAAATCCAGACAGCTAGCTAGACTGTCTGTCCAATCAGAGTTTTCTTTTCAAATTTTGAACATTCACATGTTCCACCAAAACAAGTTCCTTTCCAAAGCTATTTTGCAGAGGCACCGTCATTGTGTCTAGGGCATCCGAGAGGAGCTCGGAGTAGAGCCCCTGCTCCTTCGTGTCAAAAGGAGCCAGTTGAAGTAGTTCGGCATCTGGAAGGATGTCTCCTGGCGCCTCCCTAGGGAGGTGTTCCGGCACGTCCAGCTGGAGGAGGCCTCGGTGAAACCCAGCTGACTAGTGGAGATATTAACTCCAACCTTGCTTGGGAAGCTTGGATTACCCCAGATCTGAGCTGGTTGAGTGAGCTGGAAGGGATTTGGGTCCACCTTACAGGACTGCTGCCACCCCCAAACCCTATCCGGATCAAGTGGATGAAGATTGGTGGATGAGAGGAGCTGGATACGAGTGTTTGCAAAGCGAGCCGGACTTACCACCGTCGGACGGACACAGATTCCTTCCTGTACAGATAGGTAGATGGTTTAGACCTGCTTAATGTGAAAAGTGCACAATACAAATAAAATGTATTTGACCTACAGTGTATATATATATATATATATATATATACAAAAATAAAAAAATGTTTATATATATATATATAAACATTTTTTTTTTCACAAAATCATATAAAACGATGCCTCCTTTAATTTGCAGTTCTTTCATGTCTATTAATTTCCCATCAAATCAATAAAACAGCGTATGACCCTGGTGCTAAAGACAGGCCAGAGGCCAGGGAGAAACTCTCAGGATCATCAAGACTACTGAATAATTATATACCACTGATTAAATGAACTGCCTTTTTTCCTGATGCATGCTGGGATGTGTGCCAGACCCCTGGGACCCTGAAGAGGATAAGCAGTGTTGAAAACGGTTGGATGATTGAATTAATATGTTCAAATGAAGCAAATTAAATTAGCAATTAAGTAGGACGCAGTATGCCGAGCAGCAATCAGAACATTGAGAGATATGCATGTGAAAGATAAAATCTGATAAAGTCTGTTAGGATGCCAGAGTTTCTTTCACATTCAAGATAATGGATTGCCTTTTTGGAAAATCATTTCTTTTTTCCCTCAACCTTGAAAACATAATTGAGTCCTTGAGGCGATGAACCAGAAGTCCGTCCGTTGATTTTGGTCCAGGGCTGTTTACCAATTTTATCTCTGAGTGGGTGTTCTGTACGTTAATATTTTAATAACAGTGGTGTACACATTGGGGCTATTCATAACATTTTCACTCTTTTTTCTCTATAAAATGTGGAAAATGTATTTCCTTTCAGTGCTGCTCAATTCCATTAAAATATTCAACTAAATGAACCAAACACACAATATCACAGAGAACTCCTGCTCCCAGGGCGAGCCAATCATTGAAAACCAAAATTAAAAATGACAGTTTTTATTCTCACAAAGATGAAATAGTTATTCCTTTTGCATGTTGTCTTAGCATTCATATTCATATCTGAATTTAATTTTATAATGAAAATGTACCTTAAAATGTACTGCCTAAGGAAGACATATTTACCTCATGCCTAGTCTCGCATTGGCAGACCTATCTCCACAGCGCTGTGGCGTAAGGTCTGGCTTCTCCACACATACATTCCAGGATGCAAATGTACGAATCCTACTAAGGCCATGCCAAGACCCGCCCTTCAACAGCATTCACACACTACTATTGGCCAGGCGTCCATGCTTACATGTACAGGGCCTATCCCCTGTCCAATCGGCTATCCCAACCTTAACCACTCGAGGTCATTGCCTAACCCCAACCAATCAAGCTGCTATTGAAGGGCGGGTCTTGACGTGGCCATAGTAGGATTCGTAAATTTGGGAGTTGTTTGCATTTCTTTAAACCAATTACAATTGTCTTGTCTCTAAGCACCAGTCGCAGCGACAGTGGCTCTGCTGAATAGTATCAGGAAGGAAGTTTTTGTGGTGGAACATTTGCACCCTGCGACAGAAAACGCCACGTTCAGTGTTAAATGAAGTTGACTGTTCACACAATACAGTAACACGAGCTGTTTAATTAGCTAGATACATAGTTAAACATAATTTGCTCATACCAGTGTATCGCCGTGTGTACTCTTTCCACACCAAAATGCTGTAAACTCATTCTTTGGAAATCTTGACAATAATCTACCGAAAGAACCAAGCCCAATCAGCTCCTCATAACTCTCTCTGGATTTCTCAGTATGACTATATCTATAACAGCGACATTCCCTGTAGAAACTCATACACGATCACGGAAGGCTTGTATCATGTGAACGCGCAGACAGTTTTGTTGTCATTACTTAAAATTCCTCATGGGGGGGTGATAGAAACTACGCACTATAGCTTGAAGTTTAGGCACCAAAACGACCAGTAGAGTTTAGAAAAAAGATTGTGGTTTGGATTAAAACACGTTCCCTAGGTAAAGGTCTTTGCGTGACGCTGGCTCTGCTCCCCCGGCTTGAAAGCACTGTGTTTTGTGACCCACCCATTCATCCCGACCACCTCCCTATGTGGTCCACAGTGTTCTGATACAGCAGCAGTCAACACAGCAATAAATAAGCGGAAAACATACAAATTAAAGTGCATCACTTTTTGTAGCTACATGTTTGTAGCCTGAAAATATAAAAAGAACTCTTCTGACACAGCTTGCAAAGACACACATTTGGAACATTACATTTATTTTAAGTGTTTGTTTGTTTTTTAGCAATAATTCACTCAGATACAATTTGTAGTATGTCTAACACTTTTGAAAACTTGAAACAAGGGATTGATGCAGAGGCTGCAGTTCCCTGTCTATTTAAAATTTCATCTGAATGCTGCTTTGACCTCATTAACATTGTACTGAAGTTTCAGTATGAGCACTGAGTCACAATCCTCCGTGTCACTGTCAGAATAATGATGGAGCTGCTAGCAGCAGAGATGAAATGAGTATGGATTTATATCAGCTAATAAACACGGGCAGGATAATACTATTGATTTATGACCGGCTTGATGACACAATGGAACAGGGCCCGCAGGCTTGTGGAGGATTTGGCAGTGACCTGTGTTTGTTGTTGTGTTACAATAATTTTATGTGTTTTCTCGCTGTCAGACATGTCCTCCGCCAGTAATACACTGAGCCGAAGACAAGTGATTGACGGCTAAAACTGTCTCGAAAGAAAGAAAAGAGGTGGAGAAAGTGTGTGTGTGTGTGTGTGTGTGTGTGTGTGTGTGTGTGTGTGTGTGTGTGGTGTGTGTGTGTGTGTGTGTGTGTCCAGTGTTACAAAAGAAGTTCATTAACTCATAATCCACTTTGTGTGTGTGTATAAGATTATTTTTGTGTCACTGCTATTGTGGACCTGCAGGAGCTCTAAGACATCAATAGAGCCAGTCAATAGACCTAACTCCTCAATAGAATGACTTAACCAGAAAGGCTTAGTGAATAGTTATGTAAGACTGTTTGTGCGCCTGTATGCATGTGCTCGTGCATTTGCGTGTGAACTTTATACTGTGTGTATGTGTCCTTTTTTTCAATCAGCCAAAACTAGAGCAGCTCTCCCCTCCATCCCAGACGAAAGCAGCAGGGTAGCATGTTACATAAAACTGCAGCAGAGCGCTGGAATTCAAAGCGATGGTGATATACTTACGTTTTAAATGCTGTCACTGTTGGGAAGACAACTAGTATCTCCATTTCATCATTTCAATTTTTTCCCATGAATCAACTCTATTGGTCACTCTTTACTTCGGTCTGTGGGTTTAAAAAAAACAGTGACAAGGTGACTTTGTTTGAGAAAAATGCCTCAATAAAAATGTTCTAATTGCCTTTTTTTCCATTTCCTGAAAAACATTGGTTTGCCCCTGACAGTAACAATATGCTGCACATTTGACTAAGAAGTCTTAAAACTACGCTTCTGGACTCCTTAGGACTATATTCACAGGGAAAATGATGTTAATATGTACAGTACATTAAGACTTAGAGACTTAGACTTAGACTTAGACTTCTCTTTATTGATCCTTTGGGATGACTCCCGCAAGAAAATGAAAGTTCCAGCAGCAGTTTTAGCAAGAAAAAAAGAAATAAAAAATAGATAAAAAGACAGTATAAAGACAACAAAATACCAATAAAAAATAATAACAACAATAAGAACATTCGTCAAATAAACAAAGAAAAGACCATAAATTATTATTAAAGTGTCAGTGTTTAGTCCAGTCTTAAAAAATTATTATAAAGTGACCAGGCGTGAATTTAAGTCCAGGTGTGTATGTATGTATGTATGTGTGTATGTGTACTGTATGTATGTATGTATGTATGTGTGTATGTATTGTCCTCTCTGCCCTATTTCCTCCTCCTCCTTTCCTTTAGTTTTAGTGTAAATAATTTCTAATTTCTGCTTTTCTAACTCAAACATTAAGCGTAATTTCCTATAAATGAGGTTTATTGACCATAAATTCCAAAAATAACTGTAAAACTAAAGTTAAGAAGTTAGTGTCACGTAGTGTTGTGTAATCATCATTAAAGTGACAAACATTGAAAAAAAGCATAAGAAGTATTGAAAAAAAGGGACAAAAATGTAAGAAATAGTTAAAAACATTGATATAAAGCATCAACAAAAGTGTTGATTTTTAATTTTGACGGGAAGACTACACAAGGGTTAATGTCTGTTATGATCCTTGCACAGAAAAACTGAAAATGATGTTTACAGGGTACAGTTGGGTAACCATGGCTGTCTTTTTAAATACGTGGGGCTAACCCTTGTTTTCAGTTGTTTTACAATGTTCCCAGATCTTTCAAATTATGGTCTTGGGTCTATGTTATTATTGGATAGAAATTAATATGACCGATAAAAATGGTCAAAACTCTTAAACTCATAAAAAAAACTTAAAAATTAAGGTCACTCAAGAATACTACTCTGTACTAGAGGGTGACACGGGATTTACCAAAATACTCCTTGCTTGTCCCAATCACGTGACCGCCCCCCCCCAAAAAATCCTGTCCCGCGGGATCCCGAGAGACTCCCGAATCCCTTTCCACTCCCGTTCATGTTGTCTAAGCAAGTTCTCTGACTCTGTTGCCCCCTTGACGGAAGATAGCGATCTATTACTGCATTTTGCAGCTGAGTTAACAACACACACAGGCCTTAACTTAGACCCTTGTCTCGTATTTCTGAGATTCCTTTTTATTTTCCAAAACCCAAATGCCTTGCAAATCTTCCGACTCCTTCCCGCCCCCACCGGCTCCCCGTGATTTAAACGCTCTGTCCGTCCCTATCACATTACAAACAGTCAGATTAACTACCGTGACACGCGGGTGTCCCAAAAAAGTGTCACCCTCTACTCTGTACCCCCAGTACATGTCAAAATTTCATGAAGTCAGAATTTCTGAAAATCAATGCCGTGCTAATGCACTGAACTGAAGATGTGCCTCACGAGAGCCTTTTCTGTAGGATGCATATGTGTTTTATAAATCCCACGTACATTTTACTAGGTTACACAAGCGCAAGCAAGCACTCTAAGGTAAGACGTGCTTGTACTGTAAAATCGCCTGAAATTACATAGTTACACATGGGCAATTTCTCGCAAGCGTCTTGGTATGGGCATTGCGAGTTTGAACATCCTTCAGACTGGTTTACAGTAAGTGACCCCAAGGCCCACGTCGATTGCCTTGGATTGGATTCCGATCTGTTAAACCATTTGGCAGGTGTGTTAGCTCATACTGCAGTTAGCACTGCTTGGAGACAAACCAGTCAGCACTATATAGCCTACAGTATTACCATCTGCAGACTGAAAGGTTGCTGTCCCTGGGACTCGTAATCGGCCAAGATAGATGTTGATGAACTTCCTTCAAACAATTAGGTGGTTTACCCCACTTAGCACATCCTGCAGCTGAGTCACAGTAAAAGTTGAAGCACCTTCTTCGATCATCTTTCAGAATTTTATGAATAGGTTGTTGGTGTTTGCCTGGGAACCAGATGGATTTGTGATTTATTTGCTCTGGCGTCTGGTCCCCCTTTGCTTTGGACAGATTTCCACTGGCCAACGATGATGGACGAGACATCGTCTGGACTTAGAGGCTGGTTGAGTAACCAGGACTTGGAGGAGTGCTGTTAAGGCATGGACGAAAAACAACCAAGATGGCTGCAGCTTTCTGTTGAAACCGTTATGCGGGAGTATTGAACAAACTCAATGGTATATTTTAATTTAAAGAAAGATGTTTGCCATACTGTTGACATTATTTGACAAAAGTTTAATACATCAACTCATCTTTGCATGCTGTGGTCTGTAAGCCTTATTTTCATGGTGGCTCAGGCGTTAATTTCTTCCCGCCCTATTTGCGCCAAGTACGCTTTGATTGGCCATGAATAACCGGTTGATAACACCCCTTGGAAATCCCAAACTGAGAGATTCCAGACTGATCTGGTCTGGCCATCTCATCTTGTTGCTTTAGCATATGATCATGTAATCCAAACTGTCACCTAATTTCAACTATGGATGCATACCAACAAATGTAATTGCTAAAAAGGCTTTCCCGAATTTGCATGAACTTGTTTTCATTAAGCATTTCAGGTTAGGGGAGTAATTGAGAACAACATAATCCCTATTTAGTTGTAGTATTCCTTTACTTTATGCTTGACCTAACATAAACCGGTCCCGAATCTCACTTAAACCCTGGGCCCAAGTCCTAATCCTATACTATTCCCTTAATCAGAAATCGGGGCTGTTTAACATGTCTTCATGCTGAGGTTTGAAAACTGGTTTTCAAAAGAAGTATGAGATCACACACATTCAGACCCTCCATTCTCTGTCTCTGAAATCACTTCTATCTAAAGCCTGGAGTTCATTTGTGTCCCTGTCCAGAAACTAGAGAGATGTTTTAGCAGCCAGGGAGTAACAGCCATTTGCATCTGTCTCTGGCTGTTAGGGCCGAATAGAGAGAAGCAGTGGGAGTCTTTGAGTTTGTTCTCAGCTGCTCATCCAGCCCCACTGACCTCTCAACTCCCCCCATTTACCTCATTCCAATTTTCACCCTCACCGACAGACTATCACAAGCTGTGAGCTGAATGAGCAGTGGGAGTTGGGTGAGGGGAGGGGGGAATTAAATCTACCAAGGGAAGGACAACAGGGAAAAAAGGGGGCAGTGAGGGAGACATAAGGATGAGACAGGATCTGTGTTTACTGGCTTTCAGGGACTTGGCTTACAAGCCTTCTCCAAAGCCAAGTGAGCCAATAATGCTGACCGACTTTAGCTGAAGCTAATTAAGCAGAATACTTAATAGCTCATTTTCATTTCAGCATATTTTCAGGGTTTTGAAAAGCAAACAGAGTCAAACATTGAAAAGAAAACCATTCATAGCTTAATAGTTCTTTGATAAAATTTAACAGCTAATGTTATGGATAGTACGTTTCACGGATGCACCGAATCCAGGATTTGGCTTTGGATTCGGCCTAACATTTGGCTTTTGGACGGGGTTCGATTTCTGCCGAACCTTTGAACCTTTTTTCCCCGAACCAAACCCTGCGCTTGCACTACCCTCTTTGCGCCAAGCCCATCCTAATGTGCTCTGATTGGCTATGTGTAACCGGTTGATAACACCCCTTGGAAATCCAAAACTGAGAGTCCACGCCACACTGGTCGACTTAATGACGTTGCTGTTGATTACGGGAAGGTGTTTACGAAGGTGGAGCAGAGCGAGGTAGTGGCCTCTGGGGTGTTCCAAACCCCAAAACTCCAAATCTTTAAACCTTTTAAAATAACATCAACGTTGGGTCATCTCCCCTCAGTCTCTCTGACTGGACCGGCAAATCAACGGAGGAAAAGTTCTATTACTATTACTGGGAAAATTGTGCCGTTGTAAGGCTTTCTACTTGTGCGCTGGTGTGTTTTCGGGGTTCTAGCATCCCTTCAAGAGAACAGCAGAGCTGGGCTGTGTGCGTGTGCATGGGGAGTGTGTGGTAGAGCAAGTGAGAGAGTCACGGGGATAAGCTTCGGAGCGAGTACCGACTCCAGCGGTGGAGGGAATAAAAGTGTCTCCACCGTATTTTCTGACCACTTCGGAAAGCTGTTAACCCTATCCTTGATTTCCTGTTGTTCACGGAGAAGGAAAACCAGGAATTTTGGGCCCCATGACAAAAAATCATATTGGGTCAGTTTTATAATTTTGTATAGTTTTTACCTATTTTTTGGGGCCCCTGTCGGTCATGGGCCCTTGGAATTGTCCTAACCTTTCCCTGCTATACAGCACCTCTGAGTGTACCTACTTGCGTACCTACGCGTACACACACACCATTTATTTTCGTGATTTAATGAACAATTAATTGATTTTACAATTTCATTCTATTTCCTCCTTATTGAAAAGCTGCCTCACTTTCCTCATCTCTAGGCACACTACTTGCTGCATTAGCGACTGAAAGACCCAATCATGACTTGTGGAATCACCAAATTAGAATATAATCCTAGCATACTGCACCTTTTTGTGGTAAACAGATTAACAAACAGCTGCATTTTTTGCATAATAACCCAGAAACCAGCTGTTTAATGTTTGCAAACTTCCTTAAAAAACTCATTCTAATTTTAGCCTCCTGAGCGGAAGCCTCAGACTGCATCAGCAGTTTCCCATTCTTGTCCTGTGCTGAGTCTGAACTAACTCGCATTCACACATTTGGAGAGACTCGGCTTTTCACAGGGGGAATGTTTGCAAATATTAATGCAGTGAACAGGGTTGTGGAGAAGCCGGGGGGGGGGGGGGGGAGCATATTTGCATTATTACCTGTGACTGTTTGACTCTGTGAGGCCTGGAAAAAGATGATTTGTGATGCATGACTTGCCCCCCCCCCCCGGCCTCACCTCTTTCTCTCTCTTCTACACAGTAGCCTCATGTGTGGCTTCCTTCGGCTGTTTTGTCAGGATGTGTTTCTGGTTATAGATATATAATACATAATAGAAAATGCCAGCTTCTAATGGGAGTGAAAGCGCGCTACCAATCAATCAAGAAGCAGAAAGAGCCAGCATTGTTCCTTTCAAATGTACTGTGTGATTTTTTTATTTAGTAGCAGAAGTAAAAATGGAGTCACAGTTGATTACTGGAATCAGATCTTCCTTGTAAAAGGCTACAGGTTTGAACCAATCATCTTGGTCTAGACAATCTTTTATATCCAGCACTTGTCACACTTTTCCATTTACTAACACACAGCCATGTAGATTGTGATCAATACCATTTTTAGTTGTGTTACTGAGCAGGGATACCAATGACTGGATATAATCTAAAGCTTCCTTTTCTGTAGTCCCGCATAGCCAGACCTTCCTTCACAGCACTTCAGAGGAGGGTCTGGCTAGTCCTCACAGGATTGGCATTTCTTCAACCCTTATGTTGTCTTCCCGTCAACCATGGAAAACAAAAACACGTTTTGGTCACTTTTTTCAACATTATTATCGCTTTTTCCGACATTTTTGTCACTTTTTCAATGTTGCGGTTGCTTTTTTTGATGTTTGATCTTTTTACAACCAAAGCATCTTGGTTGGAGCACATTTTCAATCTTGGTAAGAAAAGTGACAAACAATTTGAGCATGCTAGTCTTTTTTTATTTATTTTTTTATCAGGGCCTTACGAGGCATCCAACATGTAGATTTGGTTTGTTTTGGACACTGACACACCCAACAGGATAAAAAGACCAATTTCGTTCCTGATGAAGATTTATTTTTTTGGATCAGGCTATTTTTGGCTGACATTGTGTAGTCTAATGGCTTTAATCAGAATTCAAGACGAGCATCATGCCTGGACAAGCTAACAGCCAAGAATCCCCACTTTTCTGCCAAACAACCATTCGGGGACACTCCCCTGTCCTCGCCAGAAGACGTTTGCTTCGACGAAGGCACGAACCCTTCTATCCTCTGGAGAAACTCTGGCTCTCTTGCTTTTCAAATGTTATTGCAGTTTTGGGTCCGTCTTATAGCCTAACTACATATATTGGTCTGTGGTTTGGTATAAACATGGGTTGACATTTATTAAATACTATAAAGTAAGTGAAGGCGGTTTAAGGAAAAAAGCAACAAGCCATATCTCTGATAATTGTAGTATACCCTGGAAGTGTCTCATAGAGCATTTCAAGTGATTAATTTTCAATTGATTTTTTTTTTCTACTAAATCTACTTCCAGGATTCATCTTTATTGTTGAATGGGCCAAATTTGAAAGATAATTGGTGAGGTCCCTGCTGCCAACACCTGGTGGTCCCACACAAAGTGCTTAACCTTTCTCACCACCCATCATGCCCTCTGTTTCACTACCAGCAGAATGACCTGGAAGCAGCATGGGAGCTTTTTACAAAGCAGAGAGAGATGGAGATGGAAGCTCCACATGCTGCAAATGTTGATCTCAGCCACATCTGGGATTACTGAATAAGCTGTTAGCGGAGATTTGGACCTCTCCAACTCATGTATTATTCTACTGCCTTGGGCGGATGAACAAGAACATCAGCAAACATGATCTGTGCCTTTAGGCAAATGAGAGCTGGGAAAATTCTGAAGGCTGGCAGCGACAGCTGATCAGTAAGGTGCTGGGTGTCAGATGTTAAAGCCTTACTGCGAAATGGGGAGATGGGGAGAGAATATAGACAGACAAAAAACTCTCCTTACCTAAAGCAAGAATGAATGTTCAAATCAGACCTAGAACTATAAACAGTAGACAGACTGTGCCCCCTACTAATGCGCCCCACCCCCAGGCCTTAATCGGAACTAACAGGACTGTTATAAATGCACCACAAAATCACCGCTTTACTTACATTTGACAGAGGAAAGGTGTGTATGTGCGTGTAACTATGTATATATGCATGTACTGTATGCTTAGGTATACATTAATAAAAAGGTGAAGAATTAATTTGTTTTTACACAACTAGA
The DNA here is from genome assembly GCF_008692095.1 of Etheostoma spectabile. Lineage (NCBI taxonomy): Eukaryota > Metazoa > Chordata > Actinopteri > Perciformes > Percidae > Etheostoma > Etheostoma spectabile. Next base: position 22,658,418 of record NC_045744.1, read on the forward strand.
GTACAAAAATCAGAAAATCGTATCTTATACGAGGAGGAATCTCTTGAGTCCAGTCTAGTCACACTCAAAAGTGTCACGGTACATGACATAATAACATGCGCAAGAATCTTTGGATGTCTGCCATAAACAAGCCTGACAGGTTGGTGGTGGCTTCTTTGTGAGTGCTTAGGCAATGTTGTCGATGGTGCACATGTTCACAGAATAGCCTCTTTCCATTTGTTTTTTTATATTTATAGCCTGTTTTCTCTACAACAACTTTGGTCCATGTTGCAAATGCAACACATCCCTCTGCTTTCCTTTCAGCCCTTGTCTTGTGCTCAGATATCTGGATTGTGTCTGCAAGGAACGGCGAGAGTCTCATGTTTTGGAACAGTTTACACATTACGCTCGGGCGTGTGCATGCAAACTCCACGATTTGGCTCCCATCTGAGGATTTTGAAATAGAAACCCTTAAAACACTGCATTAAGTGTGCCCCAAGTCACTTGCCTTACATGCTACCACAAAAATTGTAAAAGTGTGAAAACGTTGCACAAAAACAGGAAATTCTAATAATGGGAGAGACCTTGGAGGGGCCGAGTCACTAAGAGAGCACCCCATAGCGGCTGAGCATATAGGGTGTGTGTGTGTGTGTGTGTGTGTGTGTGTGTGTGTGTGTGTGTGTGTGTGTGTGTGTGTGTGTGTGTGTGTGTGTGTGTGTGTGTGTGTGTGTGTGTAACCGTGTTCCACAGTAAGTCTGTTATCACCACAGATGGTTCCTGATGAGCAATAGGCAACACAGATTTTTTCAACACCAGCCAAGATAAGTCAAGGACATCCACACACACACACACACAAACACACACGTTTGAATAAAGTGGATTTTTGAGCTCTTCATTGTTGGATGGCCGGTGAATATGATAATGTAGAACCTTTCTAATCAAAGCACTGTTAAAAAAAGAGAGAAACAGTATTTATTTTGCTTTCAAATAGACATTGACTAGGTGAGCTTAACATGATTGCTCATTTCATGTATCTGCTGTATATCTGCAGCTATTATTTCACATTTTTGATGTTGCAGATCTATTTTTTCTCATTTTTGCAACATAACCAGCAGCTTCTATTTCCACACAAACTGTGACAATTTAGGTAATTAATTAGTTTCTTCACCAGAAATGCAAATAATGAGTGTTTTTAGATATTCCTCCAAAATGACAAAAAAAAAAGTCACACAGTCCACCTCATCTGGTTTTAGAGTAAAGATACATTGAGTTTCTCAGCCTAACTCATTCATACATGTACAGATTGAGTGACACACAGACAGATTAGTAGGTCGATGCAGGCAAAGTGATTGGCAGACGCTATGACAAAGCCAAACCAATCAGTGGGTGATGGACAGCAGCAGTGGGTGTTGTGTTCCTCTGCAGGATGGATGGATGAATGGATGGATGGATGACAGTCACGCTGACCTACTTTGGTCAATCATTAGTCAATCAAATTGATTTAAAGTGTAAAATCACTACTAGTGATTGTCTCAGTGCAATTTACATTCAAAGGAACACCGAAATACATGGACAGCTACAAAACTATTGTACAGCATTTAAGCAGTAACAATTAACAATACAAAACCAGCAACACAAGACAGTAAGTCAAAAGGTTTGTTAGTGAAGGATGAAGAAAGGATGGTGTGGTATGGTTGACTATAGTGAAATGAGTAGAAGTGGGTTTTCAATCTACATTTAAAAATGCAAACTGAATTAGCTTCTTTAACATGTAAATGAGAACGAGGAGAAGTGTAAAATGGGGAGACAGAGGGAAAGATCGTGGTTTCACCCCTGCTCTCTTGTCCATCTGTGTAAGGGATCATTTGCTGGCGCCATCTCTGCTGACGTCTTCCATCAGCCAGCAGCTGGGGAACTACGCAGTATCACCCGCACTGCACCAGCCCCGCTGTCTGACACAATCATGCTGGATCACATGAATTTCTGCCTCAACCGTGAATGTAATGAGGACTTGTGGTGCTCCCTCAAAGCAAGTTGTTTTCAAACCAGCGTGTCTCTCTTTTCTCCAAGCAGCGAGTGAAACTGTGACAGTTGTATAGGCGAGGCATGGTGGTGGATAAATTCATGTGCTGACACGAAGTTCATCCAGTAGCAACTTATTTTATTGCATACATTCAAACAGGTAAGCTATGTGCAAAGCACATTCTCACTCGCCCCGGTCAGGTGCATCAGGTTTGGTACTGATGCAAAAAGTCTCCTTTATTTTCCACGCGCTTTGTTGGGACTCTTGGTGTCCCTTTACGACGCTCTGGCATCATTTTTCAACGTGCAGGGTGAAACCACTTAGGGTCAGGGAAAGACTGTGGGTGGGGTTAAAAAACATTACATTTCAGTGACCACGGGACAAGAACGACACAGTTGGTTGGTTTAGGAAAAGATTTTGGGTGGAGTTACAGACTGTATGTTTCAGTGACACGCATGTAAAAGTCCTGTGTAGTTGGAGCCATCCACCACCCTAACCTAACTTCTTGTGTATTATGTTTTATTCTTTGTATTATTTTTAGTCTTATTTATCCAGAACAAATTCTGTTACACTGTCACTTTCACACAGTTCTGCATTCATAACTGAAAGCCTTATTTTTGGGGGTCAAGGGCCTTGCTCAGTGGCTCAGGGCACCTCCGTGGTGTTAATGAGAGTGGACTGTACTTCTCTCTTCTCTTTAGGCCACCTCTGCCCACCATTACACAGAGGAAGATGTTATGCTCGATCCTACTCGCAGCTAGGGGTGGGGAGAAAAGAATCGATAGAGCATAGTATTATTATTGTCAGTGGCAATACTGTATCAATACACAGGCGCCAAGTATCGATCTTTTATAACATATGCGTTGGTCAGTTTGTCCCATTTCGCAGCAATAAAACTGAAGTAAGATGAACAAAGACATGAACATTGCAATATGTTTAAAATCGCAATTATATTGTATCGTGGCATGAGTATCATGGTGATATTGTATCAGGAGGCATCTGGTGATTTCCCCCCCCCCCCCACACACACTTGCAAGATCATATCAAGGATATGTAACAGGAATTTAGATTGCATGTAAAATACTGTAGACTATTTTCAGTGTTAGTATTTGAGATCATTGAAGTTAAAAAAAAAAAAAATGTATTAGCTTTTCAGACCACCGTTGCTTTCCTCAGGCATGAAAAATAACCTGTAACTCAAACTTTGCTTGAAATAAGAAACTATAGCAAAACCTCTGCTTATGTTTTTGTCAATTGTAATTCATCAGAAATCAGTCTGCACTGGATTGCCACATTCCAAAGTTGAAAATAAGACGCAATGTCAAAGCAATTGGTAGTTACTGTGTATACATCTGCACAAACACTGGTATGAGGTCCTTCATGTTGGATTTTCCCTCCAACAGATTTGGGTTCAGGCCAGAGTCAAACTGTGCGGTATGTGTCGCTGAATTAATTAAACACAGAGAGATGAGAAGACTATAATTAATCTGCACTATTATCTATGTGTTATGTTTGAAATAGTTAATTAAAGATGGACAGGATTCTCCAGCTCTACTTCCAGTACTTTTTCTCCTTTGTCTCTCTATCTGCTCTCATTTCCTCCCTCCAGTACGTCTGTTCTCTGCGTGACATTTCAGAGTCAGGTGGGGAGCTGCTGATGAATCCGTGGGGATTAGCTGGTTAGATGACGGAGGGTGGAGTCGAGGCTCACAGACGCAGATGCAAAACACCAGCATGAAGACTAAACTCACACCTGAGTCTCAAATAGATCAGTGTTTTTTCTCGGACAGCCCCACAGCCCAATCAGAGAAGAATCAGAATCAGGTTTATTTGCCAAAGTAAGTTCCACTTACAAGGAATTTGCCTTGGTGGTTGGTGCATACATACAAACAAATATATTGAATATTTATTTGGGGAGGGGGGGGGGGGGTTTAAAGGGTAACTACCCTTTTTTTTCAACCTTCTATGTTTTTGTGTCTGAGTGACTGATGGGAACAAAGATCTTTAACACTGGTCCAGTATTAAGCTAGATTGGCAGAGGAAGAACAAGCTGCAATGGAAGTTAATAGGGCAGTTGTCCGGCTTGTATTTACTTTCACAAAAGTGCTCGTTTTCCCTTTGAAAGTGTCTGACAACATTATGGAAAGGATTTCAAAGGAGGTCAACCATACTGTTAAAGAGTAAGATCTTTTTTTTTAATAAAAAAACTACCAGACTCCATGTAAATAAACTGTCATTTTAGCATCGGAAAATACACATCATTTATAGTCATCAGAAACCAAAAGAAACTATAAAAAGCTGTTTTGGGTCATCTTTCCACTCTCCCAACCATCGCAACTCTAGTTTTGGTTGAAATAAACAGAGTTTACTGATTTACATGTGAAGTATACGTTGGCTCTGTACACGCTAAATGTATTGCTTTTTTAAATGGAGCCTGGTGGGTTTATCTCTAGCGACTTCAGAGCTGTTTGTTAAACAGAAAGGTCTCAAAGAGGTTTTAAAGTTTTATCTCTGAAGGGATACTTTCCATAATGTTGTCAGACACTTAGAACATTAATCTGAGTCTGTCAGTGGCAAAACGAGCACTTTTGTGAAGGTAAATACAAACTGGACAACTGCCCTATTAACTTCCATTGTAGCTTGTTTCTCCACTGCCGACTGCAGCGATCTTTCTTAAAGTTGGACCAATGTCAAAGATTGTTGATCTCATCAGTCACTCAGACAATAAAACATAAGAAAATAGGGTCCAGGTTGAAAAAATACGGTAGTTACAATTTAAGAATCAGTGTCTGTGGGGGGTCCGGGGCCTTCTCAATGATAAACTCAAGTTTCAAGACACCAGTCTTGTTCCAAATGTTTTTATGTGATTTAACATATCCATCCATCATATCCATTTATTCATTGCTTTTAGCTTTTCTTCTTTTAGTTACTATTTCTCTTTACTTTGAATATTTAGTTTAGAGCTTTCTAGTTCACCTGAGTAAAGATTACTATTTTTATTTTTTAAATATGTACATTTTCTGTAATGCTTAGTTCAATTTGACTTGCATTGAAGTGCTTTTTTTAGCATGCGTAACGTACTGCACTACATTTTAAGTCACATTCGTAACAGAGTAAAAACCAAAGAGAAAATCCAGATAAAAATCTTGTGACAATGGAGCAAAAGAAAGGACTTTCACCTGAGAGACCTGGGATCATGTCCCAGGTATAATGTCCCCTAAAATCGCTGTCTTCTTTTCCTAAACCCAACCGTCCCGATCTTCCTGCGGGTCACGGAACCGCTAGCCCACCAACAAGCTGTTCCTTAACTTAATGTTTATTTCATTGAACTGTTCCATGGGCCCATCCCAGATTTTTTTGCCATTTGTGAAACTGCCACAGATTTTGAGATCTGGGGCCGGGTTCATTTCACGTAGTTCTGTGATATCAGGTTGGTAATGTGACAGTGATGTGCTATCTGGGAACTTTCTTAAACCTCATGTTCTTCTTGGGTCAAATTGACCCGTTTTCAGTTCATTTCTTCTTCTTTTTTATTGTCACAAAAAATGAGCCGTCGAAATAAGCTCTGAAATGTCAACATTAGAAATATCAAAAAACTTTGGGAAAAACACCAAAAACGATAAAACAAAAGATAACAATGTTGAAAAAAGTGGCCATGGTTGACGAGAAGACAACACAAGGGTTAACTTTGCTTCTCACTCGTCAGTAAAGGTTAAAGCCAATGAAAGTGAAGCCTCTCATAAGTCTAGTAAAACATACTTGTTGTGATGGGCGTTCTGCGCAGATTTACTGTAAATCTTGTATCGGTTTATTGAACAACCTTTGAAGTTGCTCTGAAAGGATCCGCTTCATTTACCATGCTCTCAGTGGGAACCGGGCGTCTTACTAAAGCTGTGATCAGTAGCTAATAAGAAAATGAAAATATGCCACAGACAGGTCTTTGACAGTTTGACAGCAAAAGCATCGCATCCAATGATCTGTGATGTCAGAAAATCGAACACACAAGAGATAAGACACTCAGATTGTTGTGAAAGGACGGTGAGAAAAGGTTCATGTCAATCTTTCTGCAGGAACGGTTTTTTTTTTTTTTGTTAGCCGCCTCTGAAAGCCCAGGTGTTAGGGTGTCCTTGAAGGCACCAACAGAAAGGAGTTTTGACTTACATTTGGAGTCATGCTTTTGCAAAATGGCTGGTAGTCACGTTCAGTATGCTCTTCCCAATTTGTCGTGTTCACTCTAAAACAAAAACCCCATCACCTGACCGAGCAGATACAGTCATGGACAACATGTACACAACATTTCTAGGATGCATGGACTGTGGCAACTACAGACAAAGTTCCCTGTTTGTGTGAAGCCTCTCCAGTAAACGTTTCAGTGAGGCCTGCCAACACGCCAAAGGCAAAAAAAGAACTTGAATCTCTGTGTGAACTGAAATTCCAAGCATCATTTTGTAATATAACGCCAAAGAAATGAAACATCAACTTTTTAAATCAACATCAAAGCAACATTGTTTGACATGTATTTGGTGCCACTACGGTAGCAGAGTTCAATTCACTTTTACACTGCTGTCGTTAGTGTGGACGGCCAACCCCATTCTCACTCCCCGCGCGTCAGAGAGCGGAGCTTGGTCAGGTGCCTTTGGCGTTTGTAACTCACCTAAAACGTCTCCTTTAACGTCCAGCCCTTTGGAGTTATTTTCAGACGTGTTTGGTCGGGACTCCTGGTATCACTTTGTGACGCTTTGGGTCGGGACGTACATTTAAAGGAACAGTTAGGTTTAGGAAAAGATGGTGGGTGGGGTTACAAAATGTAGGTTTCAGTGACACAACCCCGGTCTCCTGGGTGAAAGTCCTGTGTTGTTTTACCACCGCAAACTGCCTCCTTACGCAAATTGTCGGTTTTTCAAACTACTCGCTACTCTCGCTCTAAATACTACTAAATACGTCATCTTCCCAGCGCCGTGGCCGGGCTGCTGCTAGGCCCGGTGCGTCCCATACAGACACTAAAGGGGGATTTTTTACGCCTTTCTGACGCTGAGAGCCACACACAAAGTGTTAGTAGTTTACAAGTGAAATGAATGAAAGGCCACTATTTGCCATTACTATAAAATGTTAGATGTTAGAATATTAGAAATGAACTAATTTTAACTAAACAAATTATGAAATATAATACTGAATGGAAATTAAAAACTGTTGAATTCTCATTATAAATTTAGCTTTACAGCATTACCAATGACTATCTCAAAGGTACTCGTAGCTTCTTGTGTTTATGAACTAATTGTGGAAAATATCAAATACAAATGGATGTTATTGATTATTAAGATTTTAGTAGATAAGTTAAGGAAATGTCAACCATGCACCTGTCCTCCTGATTATCTAGTTCTACACTTGTTTTTGGATTTCGTTGTCAATAAACCTCATTTACATGCCATAAACTCTGCAGGGTGCCTACACTTTTGCAGACGCCATTTTATTTGTTTCTGTTATTTTGAAAGTGTAAATGATGGAAATAAAATCTAACTTTTTGTGACATATGATACGAATGTCGTATCTGTCATTTGATGTCTTTTGGAGATTTTTCCATCTTTTCTTGGCTTCTTTATGCACATTAATACAGCTTTATACCTGGGGTGCCCAAACTTTTGAGCCCCACTGTATATGAAATTATACTTAATTGTTGAGTTAAAAAACAAGAAATGATCTAATGCTCTAATGAACTATTTTGCTTAAATGTTAAAATCAGAGGAATATGTGTCCATGGATTACCAAAGATTTTGACCCAGTCAGACGACAGATCCTATGAAATTGACTAAAACGCCAAAAACTCAATGAAATTAGTGATCATTCATTTTTATTTTAGCATTTAGTGGAACATGTTATTTACGTTATTTACGTTGAAAAAGGGTCCCTTTTGACCCAAGGATGACATGAGAATTCCAGTTCAAATGAGGCTTCACATCAGCGAAGAATGTATTTTAAAAACTTTTTTGAGAGTAACAGATTTAAAAAAAATAACAGTGTATTTAAGTCAGATGTCACTGGTTGAGTTATTGTTAAAAAATACACAATGAGCATTTTAGCTGCTGTTGAAAGCCGTGGGGGGGGCAAACGTTAAAAGGGCCAGGGAAACATTCAGCTGACGGTCTGACTCCTCTCCACCACGCTTAGTGCTGCCTTCACTGAAGTTACGTCTCTCTCAGTTCGCCTCCGTCCATTTCATTTGCATACAATCAGCAAATAGAATTCTGTTTATGTATTCAGTCAGAAAACAGGGTAAAAGGGCATCGTAAACAAGCCAATATAAATATATATAGAGTCTGGAGAAGAAGTCCTGCTGTTTACCGTGTAGCGCACACACACACACACACACACACACACACACACACACACACACACACACAGCTTGAAATGCCTACCCAACTGCCCAACTTCTTTTGTCTTCAGTCCAATTTCTTAAATCTTGAAAGTCTTTGCATTATTGATGCTTGTGTGAAAACAAATACCCAAATTGAAAGACGTCAGTTTGATTAACAGTGTGGAGACTGATTTAAAAAAAAATTCCAATCTACACTGTAGGCCTTATGTGTTAAAACCAGATGGCAACATCTGTCGGTCGGTCGGCCCATTTGGCCAAGACTGAAACATCTCTCCAACTATTGGATGGATTTATCGTGGTCACAGATGAGTTGTATTTCAATATCTGGTCAGTTGAGACAGTACAGCTGGGATGATGAGCGTGTGCGAACCATGGGCAGCGTTGGGAGAGAGAAAGGAACAGAGAGAGTGAGGGAAGGAGTGAGACAGAGAGAGAGAGAGAGAGAGAGAGAGAGAGAAAGTGGGAAAGGGAGCAACTTGTTCTCACTCCCAGCTCGTAAAATACTGACGCTTGGTCGGTGGCTCTAAGCGTCAGAAACTGACACAAAAAATTCCCCTTTATCACCCACGATCTTATCCTGAACTTAAATAAGTGATTTTAGCCAGCGCGGGTAATTATGCAAAATTGGTCCCGATCCAGAGCATAAAAAAACAAAACAACACCAAAGACACCTGACCAAGCATCTTTGTTTTCACGCGCTGGGAGTGAGAATGCTTTGACAACACATGCAGTATGTATTGATTTTGTCAATAATGCAAACTGAAATTGGCATTTTTTCAAAAATGGGAGAAAAGCAGAGAGAGAGAGAGAGAGAGAGAGAGAAGAGAGAGAGAGAGAGAGCGACCAAGTAATAGAAAGAGGAAAAAAGTCTTGCCATGCAGTAAGTACATTTTGGTCTCTCTCATCAAAATATCCTGTAAGCTCCTGCATACAAATAATAATTCATTCATAAAAACTAAACTAAACTTCAGTATAACATTTCGATGCCCATTTTGGGAAGTTGCCCTTCCCCCAAATAGTATGAATACTGCTTCACTTTCCCGTTGTAATAGCCAGACAATGACTGTAGGTATTTACAGCTTAGGGAAAGGGAAAAAAAATCACCTGAGACCAGCTCATATGTGAAGCTTTGTGAGCTTTATTGGCGAGACAATTTGTGCTGTGTGTGTTGTTTTGTGAGGAACGCGGCGTGTGTACAGGAAGGATGAGTGACAGGGAGTGGTAATAAAGACAAGCAGACAGGATGGAGGCAGCAGGAAAAGGAAGAGACCATGATTCAAGGTGCCTGAGGGACACAAGGACGTCCACATGCTTTGGACTGATAACAGAGGCCCACAGGTTAACATTAAAATAACAAGAGTAATCCTCAACGTTATTACATGTAAATCCAGCAGATGAGATGTAACGAGCAGATACTGTAACACACACACCACTGAGCTGGTTCACATAATGTGTAAAGCAATAAACAACCTAAGCCCTAACAATATTTCCTATATTTTCATGGTCAATTCTTATCTCAATGAATTGTTGGGTCTTTAAGAAAATGGAGGAATTTGTTGCATTAGTGTTTCCCAAAGCCCAAGATGATGTCCTCAAATGTCTCTTTTTTGTCCAACACTCAAAGATTTTGAAGAAATTATTCACATTTGAGAAGCTGGACTCAGTCAAAAATGACTCAAACTGGTTAATTATTGATTATTAAAAAACTGAACTTAATTTAAAAAAAAGCCGTATGTATCAAGCGTGGTTGGTGGTCTAGCTGATATTACCTTATTTGAGTTAAGCTGAAGTTGAAACTGAGACCTAAACACACAGGGTAAAAGCAGAACAGGTGCTAAAAATATGGTGTTTTTTGAAAATGAAACCATGGAAACCCATTCTGGTACAACTTCAAAACACAATTATGAACCTGAAAATGAGCATAAAATGGGAGCTTTAAAAAATGTTGAAGACCCCTGGTTTAGACTAATGGTTATTTCAAGCTGCATGGTGTGGGTGCTGTCAGACAGAATGGATTCTGCTTATTTAAAAACTGTTTGTGACAAAGATTGGACAGACTTATGTGGTGAGTTCCTGTGATACTGTACTGCCACAGACCTCGATTACCTTAGTCAACGCATGTTTCTCTTTTAGCTTGAGACTTTACCGTAAGAGTTGACGACTAAACGATTGAATGATTAGTCTCTGCAGCTCCAGTCTTTCCCTCTCTGCACCGTGACCGTTTGTGTTAGCCTCATTGTTTCTCCTGTCTGGGGAGCTTCACTGTGAGGGGCTCTAAAGGTAGGCATTTTGTCTCTCTGTCTCTCTCTCTCTCTCTCTCTCCTCTCTCTCTCTCCTGTCTGCCTGGTGAAACAGTCACTAAAGAATGGGAAGAATGGGGTAACAGGAGGGACTGAGTCAGTGGGAGGGCAAGGTAACTGGGGAGAGGGACGACTAGAGGGCGTCACAGAGGGGGGAAAACGGAGGGGACAAGTCCTGTGATGAAAGAGGGAAGGAAATAAGGGCTAGAGGAAAAGAGAAAGGAAGGCAGGGGGTTAATAGTGGGGTCTGTAATAAGGGCTTAGCCCCCCTGCAGACCCACAAAACACACGCACGCTGGATTAAGGCTGCACACGTGAAAGGGCCCACATTAGACAAACTCTTAACGACACACAGCGGCCACAGGCTCCAGCCCCGGAAGCCAATAACTACTGCTCTGTGCCATTTCCCCTCAGTCTCTCCGAGTGGACCCGCATATCAGTGGAGCAACCCCACCAATGCAACATTAGACAGTTGTGCCTCTCTTTAAGTGGCAGGAGCGAAATAAAATGCGTTGTGGTCTGGTTTCAGAATGATGAAGACAGTTGGAAAACAGTTACACAGGGAACGGGATGTACAAAAAAAGAAAATAAATGACAAAAATGTGGAAAAAGAAAAATGCGTTTGATAAAAGGACAAAAGTTCCAATATTAAAGTAGGAGAAAGCAACAAAAACATCAGAAAAAGGGAAAAAAACGTGCCAAAAAAGTGCCTTGTTGGGGGGGAAAAGCAACAATAACATAAAGAAAAGCGCCAAAAAAAGCAGCATAAAAACTCGGAAATGCAAAAGATGACAGTTGAAAAAGAACTGTGCATGTAGTCGTTGCCCCGATTGTTTAAAACACCTGGACCCGCCCCTGGACCTGGCATGTACGTTCTCATGCTTCCTCTATGGTTTGCAGGAATTTCAGGCATCTATTCACTGTATATTTCATAATGTCACAAATGTAATCCTGTGTCACGCCTGTCTGAGTGAGCGGATGTTCCAAAGATGGACATGAAGACAAAGACGGAGGAGTCTCCCCAGTTTCCACTGCGGGAATTTCCTCATCAACTTGTGAATAATATCACTTGGCAGTCATTGGAAGTGGTGGCACACAGCCCCGTGTTTGGTGACAAGCATGAGTGGATTTTCATCTTTTTTTCCCTTTCTTTTTATTCTTCTTGCCCCATGGAGGGTTTGAGGTGCCAAAACCACATTTTTGGCTCATCTTGGAAAAATTATTGTCTGAGGTAATCTGTCCTTGGCAGGGCTGAGTGCCCACAGATCCATGGCTAACGTCCAGATGTTGGACAGTTATGCCACTGCCAACAATGCATAATACCTGATAATGAAATTAGTCCAAAATGTCAAAACAATAGCATATAATAGAATGTCCTGATGATGCAATTAAACACTATTTCAACAATCTAAGAGCCCGACGTGAAGAGCAGGTACGTTAGCGGCGTGTACGAATCCATTTTTGCAAGTTTATTGGCAGAAAAACGTGTCCGGGCACATGGGGCATGGTTCAAAAGGGTTGTACTTAGTGTCTTAATTAATCACAGGTGAGTTTTTAAACCAATCACACTGTCATCTCCTATTCTCTTTTAAAGCCAGGCGCGTTTGCTACCTTGGAGCATTGCTGTTATGATGGAGGATTTGCTGCAGATCATATCATAATACTATATCACTTCTTTTGCATGTGTTTTTTTTTTTGTTGAGATTATTTATTTGAGCATTTTCATAGGTCAAATGAAGACATTAAAGGGAATAGATAGGGGGAATAACATGCAGCAAAGGGTCGCAGGTCGAACTCAAACCTGCGGCTGCTGCATCGAGAAGTAAACCTCCATATATGTGCGCCTGCTCCACCAGCTGAACTATCCAAAGCCACATCACTTGCATGTTTGTCTACTGCTGCGCGTCCCTCTGTGTGTGTGTATGTGTAACAAGCATAGTGTGGGTGCACTGTGCACGAGCCTAGTCGCATTTTCCTAATGCGCTGTTAAAATAACAAAGAAATGCTGTGTTGCTGACTTCAGACCAGGTTTTTGTTGGTCAACGGCGCTATCACTTCCCGCTGCCTCAAGATAGCAGTACGCCAAGAATTCCCCTGAACGCACCTCCCTGTAAGACCAGCACGCCCATGGGTGCACAGATGGGCGCAGCTGCATTTGCTATTTAAATGACGTTGGCGCTGGACGGGAGATTGACAACTGCGGTCTTTCCGCTAAGAACCCCTCAGGACAGGGCTGTCATGTTGCTGTCAAGTGAAATCATCGGCCATAGCCATGATTTGGCTGAAACTGCTTTAGCTTCATTTTTTCCAGCATAAAATAAGGACTGTGGATTGTGTCCCCATTTCTTACAGTGTAGATGCACACATCTATCTTTTCATGAAAAGTAGACAACAAAAGACCAAAAGCACAATCCGACCAACACAAAAGCACACCAAAACCCAGAAGAAATCTTCCAGCGCGGATGGATGATCACACAATACAAGAGCGTGAAGTTAGGTTAGGAGCACACACTGTATGGAGAACTGCTGCAGGAATATTGTGACAGAGCAGATATTTCTAAAACATGATTGCAGGAAGTTGGTTGTGGAAAAGATGCCAATGCCACTGTGCTGAATCTCAAGTATAAAGCCTGACAGCAGCAACAATTTCTAATGAACAGAAAGTAAAGGCTGTCTAGCACACTCACGCATTTACACACGGCCTGCACACTTGCATTCATGCACAAGGTGTGTGTAAAGTGATATAATATGCACCGAGTGTCTTGATAAATAATAATCAACGGCAATTTAATGATCCGTCGACAAAACAAACAAGCTCAAAATGTCACTTTAATTCTGCTTTCTAATTCAAAGGAAGGAACCAAATGTCACTATGTTTAGGCATGAATCATTTCTAATATAATATTCAATAACAAGTACAAGTACAAATCTCTACTTTCATTAATTTCAAGGTGTCTGTTTCGAGAAAATTGAAGTGGTTTTGAAATGGTATTGTGTAAAAGTTGACATATTCAAGTCTGATTATCCGTTGACGTACTTTCCTTTAATTTTAGTCTAAATATTTCCTAATTTCTGCTTTTCTAACTCAAATATTAGGTTTAATTTCCTAAAAGTGGGGTTTATTGACCATAAATTCCAAAAGTAACTGTAAGTTAGTCTAATATTGAAAAAAAAGCATCAAAAGTGTTGAAAAAAGGGACAAAAACATAAAAAAAATTTAAAACGTTAATAAAAAAAGTGTCAGCAAAAGTGTTGATTTTCAATTTTGACGGGAAGACAACACGAGGGTAAAGATTAATGTTCGGATACAATCTAATTTAGGTTGGTAATGCTTACTCAAATGCAAAATGACCAACACGACAATATGTTAAAAAAATAAAAATTAAATAAATAAAAACAGAAAAGTGGTTCCTTTCTTTATCTCTAATGTCAAATTCACATTTATCCATAACAGGTATTTGTCACTGGAAGCCAGCGAGCCCTGCTGGTTTAAAGAGTAGTGGGATCTGAGTGGAATGTAATACCAGGGGGATGGCAGCGTCCATCTGTGAAGTCAGAGGGGGGTCTCTAATCTCTGTCTCTGAACCCCCCACGCCATAGCAGAGATGGACACAGGCCATACTGTAAAACGGGGAGGAAGACAGGGGGGGCTATTATACTCCAGCACAGAGCCTGTTTTGACGGCCCAGAGTGTTTACGAGGGCTTCAGGATCCGGGTGGCTGAACTGAATGCCGCTGACGTTATGTGATGTTAACTCAGGCTGGAATACTTGTTGGCTACAAAAGATGTGATGTAAGTCTACACTGCATCCTGTGCCTCAACAGTTTGCATTATTCTTCTGTTTTGCATCATGTCCAGTGACGTGAGTCTCTTCAGATTTGAACAGCATGACCCAAGGCTGTTAAGACCACCTTTGTCGAGTCCAAGACAAGTGCAAGACCAGGACTAGTCGAGTCCAAGTCAAGGCCGAGTCCAAAGTGGTTTGAGTCCAAGACAAGACCGGGTCCAAAAAGGTTTGAATCAGAGTCAAGAACGAGTCCAGGACAAAATAAAGGTCTTATGCATGACAGTATAGAGACATTACTTTTGGGTTTCAATTTCCCTCCAATATTATTATAAACATAATAAAGACACCTGGACTCGGTCGACACCAAAAGCCATATTTGGCAAGACTAGTGGCAGAGACCGAGACAAGTCCGTGTCCAAATACTAGCGAGTCCGAGACAAGTCCAAGACTATAGAAAAACTGTCTTGAGTCCAGACTCAAGTCCGAGACCAGAGTCCTATACTATACTATACTCCTGTACTATAGCCCTGTCGTGACCTAATTCTCAATCCTGTGCCCAGTGTGATCGTAAAGTAGCCTATCAATACCGATTACAGACATAAAATAAAATGCTAAATATTAAGCAAGTAACTGAACGTAGGGTTGGACTCTTCAACACAAATGCCAGGCTCAATTTTTCACATAGTGGAACAATAAAGTTTATCTGATCTCATCTTATCTAACTGTCAATAAGAGTCCATTCCCTGGTGTGCAATTGTAGCTCCATGTGCAACTCTGGAGATTAAAGGATGGGAAATGCAGGTGAAGAGGTGTAACTGTAAAACTGTGGGGCAAAAAAAAGGTATGTACCGCTTCCAAAAATAACTTTGCTTTGTGGTTGAAAAGGTTATAAGTCCCCACCGACGTCTTCTGTCATTGTACAGTAATTCTACAACCCTTCCAGTTATTTAAGAAGCATGTGTGGTCACCCTTTGGTACCACAGCAGTGTCAGGACCTTGGTAAGCCCCGGTCAGGTGCAGGGTCACAAAGACCAACAGCAAACATGGGTTTATTATGTGGCACTGCACCGCTGACTAGCACCCTAAAGATGCAGACTTCTGAGTCAGAGAGGTGTCGGTTGGACATTTCAATGGCAGTTAATCATAAGCACTTTCATGCGAAACTTGTTTGAGACCCGGGACCAAGGTGCAAAAGAAAATATTGCTAAGAAAGTGAGCAAAATTGGCAGTTTTTCAATATAAAGAAAAGTGAGAGCGCAAAGAAAGATTTTACATCTGTAAACTACTGTGAATTTCCCCGAAAAAGCAATTTAAAGGGGGGAAATTCCCAATCCCTGCTGAATCCTGCTTGATCACGTTTCCCCCTAAAAACCCCCTGTAAACAAACACTCTGGTGTCCCTTAAGGAAAACAACAAAGGGTTAAACTTTTATTCTCTCCTCCCTTTTGGGCTGTGTGGTGTTTTGGGGTGTGGGGTGTGTTTGTGGGTTTTGTGGGGGTGTGTGTGTGTGGGGTTTTGTGGGGGGTGCAGCGTGGGGCGTGCGTTGAAAAATTTACAGGCCCTCAAAAGGGCTCCAAATGTCCCCTCAGGTGAAAAAATTTTTTTTTTTTTTGTGCCTTTAGCCCAACTCCCAAAAGAGCCCCTCAGACACGCACCCCCAACCCCCACCCACCCCTCCACACCCACACACACACACACACACACAACCGCACAGTTTGTCTCACTGATAGAGACAGGCAGACTGGCAGGCCCACTTGTCAATGGCTAAGCTGATGACTGACGTGTGTGTGTGTGTGTGTGTGTGTGTGTGTGTGTCTGTGTGTCTGTGTGTGTGTGTGTGTGTGTGTGTGTGTTGTGTGTGTCTGTGTGTCTGTGTGTCTGTGAAAAGGGTGGCTTCATTTTGTCAATCTATAAACTGTATGTTTTTATCTGTGTACATATTTTGTGTGTGTGTCTGTGTGTGTGATATGAACAGCAGGGGTCTGGTCGTGCTTGTTTAAGCCAAAGCCTGAGCGTCTTGGCGCAGTGGCTGATGTTGACAGAACAGACTGAGGACATGATGAAAGTCTCAGTCCAACATTTTTTAACATAAACATACTGTCACAGGGCCGCTACAAGCCTTTTTGGTGCCATACGCAGGATTTTATTTGAGTAGCCCCCTTCCCCTGCTCCCTCGAATGCATATCATACAGTCCCTTGATGCAGTAGTCATCAAACAGCATGTTGCGGTATTTCCTGTACTTTAACATCAAAAGAATTCAAACTGCCTGTATTTGACATAAAATCGGTCTTTATGTTGAGACATCTTACTCTCTTTACAAGGCCGTCATAAATCCCTGCAAGAGGATGTTAAACTTACCAAGACACGCATCTATTCCATGAACTAGGCCAAATCTCCAACTACACAGTGACACACACACGTACGCTACCCAAGCTGTCAGACCTGTGAAGCCTCACCTTCTTCTTGTGTTTCCCAAAGACACAAGCTGACTCAAGTCCGATTTCTGGTTCTGTGGAGGCTCCACGCAGAGCTTTCTCCACCAGCCTAATGGCGTTTTTCCACTGCTGGTAACGGCTCGCCTCGGCCCATTCTATGTCCGTTTTCCATTGCAGATTGAGTAAAGCCTCAGCGTGGCTGGTCACCATAGCAACGCGTAATGACGTAATTTTCAGCGCAACTCACAAAAGCACGTCGGCTACCTGCCGCAGCAAGAAGAAATGTTTTGTTTCAAAAGAAACTGAAGGAAGCAACAAAAATCACCGCTAAAAAAACAGGAGTTTGGGAATTCTGACGGAGTTCAGACGTCGACATGACGGTTGTTCGCCGACACAAAACGGTAAGTTAAGTTTCCTGGTAACGTTAGCTAACATTTGCATGTGTTCAGCGTCGCAGTCAGTATTTACTATACACTATATAAAGTACATGAACTTTAGCAACCATGATTACACACCAAAATATGTTTGCTGTGGACTGTTTGTGTTTCAGAGCATTCACGCTTTGCAAACTCGCCGCCGCAGACCGTCTGGTGGGCAATGTCCGACCGGTGAGATCTCTGGTTCTGATCTACTGGGCTTCGTATAATCTGTATGAGAGTCACGGAGAGGTTTATGACAACGACTGGGATGCATCTGGGACAGCAGAGCTGGGGGGGACACTGTCACAGGGTGCAGAGGAAGAAGACCGGGATGTACGGGAGGGTTTGATGCGCTACTTGAAAAGCTAAATAAAAACTTTTCTTTGATATACATATTGTCTTATTTTTTTAAAGCAACAGTGTGCAATATTGGAAACGACATGAAGCCGCTAGTAGCCCGAACAGTTGAAAAGTGAGAATAGTGCAGAGAGTAGATAATCTGTCGGTGTCTAGCTAGATTTGTTTTAAATGTCCCGTTTGTTCTGGAAACACACTCCGCACTCTTGTTTGCTAACAACGCAGTCATAAGTGACGATTCTCTCCGACCAACCAGCGGTCTGCAGGTTTCCACGTCACCTTTTGGTGTCGCCTCAGCTCGCTTGGAACCTCGACTGAGGTAGTACTAAAAAAAGTCCCTGGTAGCAGGTCCCAGGGACTTTTTTTCGTAATGGAAAACCAAAAAAGGCGAGTAAAGTCGAGACGAGTCGAGTAGATACCACGCAGTGGAAAACCGCCATAAGTAGCCTGGAGATTATACTTGTGCAGGGCCAGGTGTGTGCGTGTGTAATTGAGTGAGAGAGTGACGGGGGTTAGCTTTGGAGCGTGTACCGTCTCTAGAGGCATAGCGAGAGAGACAAAATGTCTCCCCTGTGCTTTATTTACGTGGTCTGAAATCTGAAGAGGAAAAAGTTAACCCTTCTCTTATGATGCTTACCCACTGCTAGAACGAGCTCTATTCGGCTCGGCTCGGCTCGACCGTGGTGCCGGTCCTCCATTTTCCATTGCAGATTTAGTACCGCCATTCATTAGACGAGTATGGCTGGTAGTCAAAGCGATACCGCAGGAAACTGCCGTGACCCAACGCGACACACAGAACGTTGAGGGTGTGTTGTCTTTGTTTCTCAACATGTGGTTGTTGCCACAGCCAGAAGACACATTTAGTTTCACAAGAAGCTGGAGGCAGCAAAAAAACAAGGCTGAACTGTTCAAACACGGTGGATTTGTTCAGGACATGAAGGCTGGGTCATGACCGAAAGAACGAGATCCAGTGTACAAGCGGCCGAAATGGGTTTCCTCAGGAGGGGGGGCGTCTGGCGTCTCCCTTAAAGATAGGGTGAGAAGCTCAGTCCTCCGAGAGGAGCTCGGAGTAGAGCCGCTGCTCTTTCACGTCTAAAGGAGCCAGTTGAGGTGGTTCGGGCATCTGGTAAGGATGTCTCCTGGGTGCCTCCCTAGGGAGGTGGTCCAGGCACGTCCAGCTGGGAGGAGGCCTTGGGGAAGACCCAGGACTAGGTGGAGGGATTACATCTCTAACCTGGCCTGGGAACGCCTTGGGATCCCCTAGTCGGAGCTGGTGAATGTGGCTCGGGAAAGGGAAGTTAGGGGTCTCCTACTGGAGCTGCTGCCGCAACCCAAGACCGGATGGAGATGGATGGATGGATTTGTTCAGGACACCCCGTTCGTCCGTCCATTGCTAGCAGTGATGACGCAGTGATTAGTGATGATTCTCTCCAACCAATCAGTAGTCTGCAGGTTTTCATGTCACCTTTTGGCATCTCCTCAGCTCATTTGGAACCTCGATGGACGTAGTACTAAAAAAAAGTACTTGTTAGCAGGTAGCAGGGACTTTTTGGAAAATCAAATAAAGCAGAGTAGAGTCAAGACAAGTTCAGCAGGTACCAGGTAACGGAAAAACAGCATTTGGTGTCATGTTGTTTATGGAGAAGGAGAACCAGGAAAACCTCTCCGGGAACCATCACCTTATCGTGGTGGAGAGGTTTGTGTGTCCCTATGAACCTGAGGGCTGTGTTGTCTGGAGCTTTGTGCTCCTGGTAGGGTCTCCCATGGCAAAGAGGTCTCAGGGGAGGGACCAGACAAAGAATGGTTCAAAGACTTCAATGGTTAATCAAGGAAGGGATAGAGAGACCCCGCCCGAGGAGCCCGGGGCCCCCGTCTGGAGCCAGGCCCAGAGCGTGTGCTCGTGAGCGAGCGTCTGGTGGCCGGGTTTGCCACGAGCCCGGTCGGGCATAGCCCGAACAAGTAACGTGGCACCTCTCCCTCCAGCCCATGGGCCCACCACCTGTGGGAGGATCCAAAGGGTCGGGTGCGCTGCTATATGGGTGGCAGCGAAGGTCAGGGGCTTCGACGGACCAGAACCGGGCAGCAGAGGCTGGCTCTGGGGACGTGGAATGTCACCTCTCTGTGGGGAAGGAGCCGGAACTTGTGCGGAGGTGGAGCGCTACCGTTAGATCTGGTGGGGCTTCCTCTACGCCAGTCTCGGTTCTGGAACCGTTCTCCTGGATAGGGTTGGACTCTGTCCTACTCCGGAGTTGCTCATGGTGTGAGGGCGCCGGGCGGGTGTGGGGATACTCACAAGCCCCCGGCTGAGCGCCGCTGCGTTGGAGTTTACCCCGGTGGACGAGAGGGTCGCCTCCCTACGCCTGCGGGTGATGGGGGGGAAAACTCTGACTGTTGTTTGTGCATATGCACCAAAACAAGTTCGGAGTATTCGGCCTTCTTGGAGACCTTGAATGGAGTCCTGTATGGGGCTCCAGTAGGGGACTCCATAGTTCTGCTGGGGGACTTCAATGCACACGTGGGCAATGATGGAGATACTTGGAGAGGCGTGATTGGGAGGAACGGCCTCCCTGATCTAACCAGAGTGGTTGTCTGTTGTTGGACTTCTGTGCTAGTCATGGATTGTCCATCACAAACACCATGTTCGAACATAGGGATGCTCATAAGTGTACGTGGTACCAAGCACCCTAGGCCAAAGGTCAATGATCGATTTTATAATCGTTTCATCTGATCTGAGGCCTTATGTTTTGGACACTCGGGTGAAGAGAGGGGCAGAGCTGTCAACTGATCACCATCTGGTGGTGAGTTGGTCAGGGGGTGGGGGAAGACTCTGGACAGACCTGGTAAGCCCAAACGGGTATGCGGGTAAACTGGGAACGTCTGGAGGAGGCCCCTGTCCGACGGACTTTCAACTCACACCTCCGGCGGAGCTTTTCGTGCATCCCTGTGGAGGCTGGGGCATTGAACCTGAGTGGACAATGTTCAAAGCTTCCATTGCTAAAGCTGCGGCGGCGAGCTGTGGTCTTAGGGTTTTAGGTGCCTCAAGGGGCGGTAACCCACGAACACCCTGGTGGACACCGTGTGTCAGGGAAGCCGTCCGACTGAAGAGGAGTCTTTCCGGGATATGTTGTCTCGGAGGACTCCGGAGGCAGTTGCAGGGTACCGACGGGCCCGAAGGGCTGCAGCCTCTGCTGTGACAGAGGCAAAGCAGCGGTGTGGGAGAAAGTTCGGAGAAGATATGGAGAAGGACTTTCGGTCGCACCAAGGTGCTTCTGGAAAACCGTTCGCCACCTCAGGAGGGGAAGCGAGGAATCATCCAAGCTGTATACAGTAAGGGTGGGACCTTGTTGACCTCAACTGAGGAGGTAATAGGGCGGTGGAAGGAGCACTTTGAGGAACTCCTAAATCCAGCTGACACGCCCTCTTTGGTGGAGGCAGAGCTGGAGGATGATGGGGGATTGTCGTCAATTTCCCTGGTGGAAGTCGCTGAGGTAGTCACAACTCCACAGCGGCAAAGCCCCAGGGATTGATGAGATCCGTCCAAAATGCTGAAAGCTCTGGGTGTGGAGGGGCTGTCTTGGTTGACACGCCTCTTCACATTGCGTGGAAGTCTGGGACGGTGCCTAAGGAGTGGCAGACCGGGGTGTGGTTCCCCTCTTCAAAAAGGGGGACCAGAGGTGTGTGCCAATTACAGGGGTATCACACTTCTCAGCCTCCCTGGTAAAGTCTACTCCAAGGTGCTGGAAAGGAGGGTTCGGCCGATAGTCGAACCTCGGATTGAGAGGAACATGCGGATTCCGTCCTGGTCGTGGAACAACGGATCAGATCTTTACTCTCGCAAGGATCTTGGAGGGGGCCTGGGAGTATGCCCAACCAGTCTACATGTGTTTTGTGGATCTGGAGAAGGCGTATGACCGGGTCCCCCGGAGAAATTGTGGGAGGTGCTGCGGGAATATGGGGTAGGGGGTCCCTTCTTAGGGCCATCCAATCTCTGTATGACCAAAGCGAGAGCTGTGTCCGGGTTCTCGGCAGTAGTCGGACTCGTTCCAGTGAGGGTTGGCCTCCGCCAGGGCTGCGCTTTGTCACCAATCCTGTTTGTAATATTTATGGACAGGATATCGAGGCGTAGTCGGGGCGGGGAGGGGTTGCAGTTCGGTGGGCTCGGGATCTCATCGCTGCTTTTTGCGGATGATGTGGTCCTGATGGCATCATCGGTCTGTGACCTTCACACTCACTGGATCGGTTTCGCAGCCGAGTGTGAAGCGGCTGGGATGAGGATCAGCACCTCTAAATCTGAGGCCATGGTTTCTCAGCAGGAAACCGATGGAGTGCTTTTTCTTCGGGTGTGGGGAGTGAGTCCTTACCCCAAGTGAAGGAGTTTAAGTACCTTGGGGTCTTGTTCGCGAGTGAGGGGACTATGGAGCGTGAGATTGGTCGGAGAATCGGAGCAGCTGGTGCGGTATTACATTCCGTTTATCGCACCGTTGTGACGAAAAGAGAGCTGAGCCAGAAGGCAAAGCTCTCGATCTACCGGGCAATTTTCGTTCCTACCCTCACCTATGGTCATGAAGGCTGGGTCATGACCGAAAGAACGAGATCCAGGTACAAGCGCCGAAATGGGTTTCCTCAGGAGGGTGGCTGGCGTCTCCCTTAGAGATAGGGTTGAGAAGCTCAGTCATCCGAGAGGAGCTCGGAGTAAGCCGCTGCTCCTTCGCGTCGAAAGGAGCCAGTTGAGGTGGTTCGGGCATCTGGTAAGGATGCCTCCTGGCGCCTCCCTAGGGAGGTGTTCCAGGCACGTCCAGCTGGGAGGAGGCCTCGTGGAAGACCCAGGACTAGGTGGAGAGATTATATCTCCAACCTGGCCTGGGAACGCCTCGGGATCCCCCAGTCGGAGCTGGTTGATGTGGCTCGGAAAGGGAAGTTTGGGGTCCCCTACTGGAGCTGCTGCCCCCGCGACCCGATACCGGATAAGCGGATGAAGATGGATGGATGGAGAACCAGGAAAAGAGGGGGAAGAAATGCAACACTACCAAGCCACGGCTGAGCTAAGTGCATCGCGGCAAAGGGTAGCTCCAGTATATTTCTTTAAGAGGTGAACGTCAGGCTACGCCCGATAGTGCTGGAAAATGTGAGGCACTTAGCAACGCTAAAACAGCAAGCAAAACACACACTTTCATTGAAAAATATCTCAAAAAGCGGAACCTACTCTGTCTGATCGCAGCCTTAAAGAGTCTTGTCGTTTCTGCCACTTGTCAAATTGCATCATTGATTTACTATCTTGTCGTTTGCCAATTTATTTTGGGGTGTGTTAGCTCTGGAAGGGTCGTCCCTGTGGAAACGTTTTAGAATTAGAACAGTTTCAATAACTCTGGAAGGTGGCAGAGTCTTTCAACAACGCTTACTCCACATTAGCACTCTACATTAGCACATTAGCTTCAAACCTACATGCCAATTTTGGACCAATACTTTAAAATCAGTTGAGAATGTGATACTTCACTACACGTGAACACCTCTTTAACAAAACATGAATTGTTAATAAAAACCAAAGAGCTTTTTACCTTGAGGAAGAATCATCATGACGTCTTTTGAGTGGAAGCAAACCAATTCTTTCACAATGGCTCAGCATTCAGTCTGTTCACAATTCCTGGTTGTTAATTTGTCTCTCCTTGTTTATATTTTTGTATTTGCCCTTGTCTCCACGATTGCTTGAGTGTCTGTCACATGCATGGCAGGGCCGCTGGGTTATGGGCTGTATGTTTATGATGAATGTTCTTTTTCTGCTCGTCTTTGAAACAGCTTCTTATTGGTTTTGGACAGTTGTTGCGCCTGAATGATTCCATGAAATCAAAGCATCCTAGTGTTGGAGTTAAGCTCCCAGAAGCAGGTCTCCAGGCCGACAATGATTGAAGCCAACGGTGGGCAACTCAGTTTAGCAATATTTACCCCAAAATACCAAAAAAAAAGTGTTTATAAAGTATGAGCATACACGCTGATGCTGTGCGAATAATGTGTGAGTAGTTTGGTTTGGCTTATTGTTTAGGACTTTGGAGCCGTCCCTAGATATTAAACTCTATGACAGGGTGAAAATAACAAAGATGGATGAGTGTGAAATGAATATGAAAAAGGATGATATCATAAGTGCAGCACAACATTTTTGAGTCAAAGGACTAGAAGAAAACTTGGTCCAGATAATTAAAGAGTTTGGCATCGTTTTGATGTTAACAATCTCGATTCCAATTTTGCTTCTTCATTTCAATTCCGGTTCTTATCTATTCGTCGATCCCAATTCTTTGAAGGGTGGAGTTGAAATGACCACATGGTTTTTTTCACAGAAAAAAAGGAAAATTCTATTTTGAATCAATGAGGATTTTTCAGTTTTACCAGGCTTGTTCAATGTAAAATAAAGCTTCAGAGTGCTCCATGACCGCAACAC
Organism: Etheostoma spectabile; assembly: GCF_008692095.1. NCBI lineage: Eukaryota > Metazoa > Chordata > Actinopteri > Perciformes > Percidae > Etheostoma > Etheostoma spectabile. The sequence continues at coordinate 22,682,523 of NC_045744.1, forward strand.
AACGCATGCCTGGGGGAAGTACGGTAGCCGCTATGGAAACCAAAACCTAAACGTGTTAAATTTGGAACCACTGATCAGATTCGAAACCAAATTTTGCAAACAATTCCAACAAAGAAAAGGATTTGATTGCAATCCTCATTTTTGAACCAGTTCCAAGTTGGAACCGGTTCTCCAATCCTTCATAGTGTTTTAGTAGTCTGCCATTAAAGGGAATATTTTATGCTTTTCCATGTTTTCTGTCTCATCCACAATGTTATAATGTTTTATATTCTGTGTACCATAGTGCTCTGCGCTTTTTAACTCATTCTCATTCCCGCACTCATCATTGTACGCTGTATCAACCGGTAGGCTGGCCGTCACTAAGTCTACGTAGACAACTTCATTTGTATATTTTTCTGTACGAGGCCATGTTGGGTAAACTGCCGGCATATTTATGTAATGTCCTCAAGCTGAATTCCATCCGTTTTCATCTCCGGTCCACCAGGTGGCGCTCTCACCAGGTACAAGGGTTTTTACTGAGCTGGGGAAGAAAGACTTCTCTTACTTCCCTCCATGGTCTTGAATAATTTGCAAAACCTGCTCCATCTAACTGATCTAGTCCCATTAAATGAATTTAAGGCCATGTTGAAATGTCATGTAATTAAAAAATGTAACTGCCACATGTGACCTGTTCCTCTCCTCTATGTGTGATTTTTGTCTTTGCTGTATTTCTGTTTAAATTGTAACTGGTGTGCCGTCTCGGCCAGGTCTCCCTCGGAAAAGACATTTCAATCTCAAGGGACTCCCTGGTTAAATAAAGGTTAAATAAAGTTAAAAATAAAGTACAAATAAAGTAAAAATAAAAAAAAGGATGTTGGATTTTCATGTTAAACATGACCAAATAGTAATAATTATATAATGATATACAGCTAATAATAGCTCAAATAATGAGGTAAAAGTAGGCTATTTAAGACAACAATAAATCTTTTTTTTTTACTCTCGGCTAAGTTTTACGCAATTCTAAGCCAGCCTTCTATGATTGGTTATCTGCTCCAAGTAGGCAGGACTTGGCTGCCAGTGTCATTGAATTCTCCCTAATTCCAGGTCACATTTCTCCTGAAACATTTTCTGTTTATGTATTATTTGGTTTAAAGGCCTTTATGTATTTTTGACTGTAGAAATTGTTGCTATATTCTATTATTCCAATCCAATGCTAACTGTAGTTGCTGTGTTATAGGTCACATTACTGCAGAAACATGTTCGATTGGGTAATGTTCGGTTCAGAAGCCTTTATCTGCGGTAGATTTTGGACGGTAGAAAGTGCTGCTTCGTTCCACTACAATCCAACATTAGCATACTGCTAACTAAATAGGAGCTACATGCTAATGCAACATAGCTGTAATCTTGGCCAATGTTGGTAGTTTTTCCTCAAATTCCGGTCACTTCCGGTACAAAGTCCTGCTACATGACGTTACTCCGTTGCAAAACCTCCAGCTTCAACTAGTGAACCACGGACGGGAGGCTCCGGAGTTTCTAGGAAGCACACTGGCCAATCAGAGCGGGGGGGGCTTAAAGAGACACTTTACTTAAAACCTCTGCATGAGGCACTCCTACAATGCGCCTCATGCAGAGGTTGAATACAGGGGCTGCAGCCATATGAGAAAAGTAAACTGTTTTTTTAACATTAGAGCAATGTAAACATGTTCTAGTACAAACACAAAATGCAAGTGTAATCCTGAAAATGCTACATGATAGTTACCCCTTAACGTGTCCTCATACCTAAACAACAGAATAGGTCAATAGCCAATGAGACACAAAACAACTCATATGATATTATCAATGACAGAGAGAGTCCACATTAAAGCTTTAGTGTGTAACTTTTTAACTTTCTTTTTCACAGCCAACGCTCCCAGGACTTTGTTACCTACAATGTTCCACCAGTGAAATACACTGCAGCAGGGTCTAAATCTGTCCAGCTTGATCCCAATAGGGGGATTTTAAACTCATTAAACTGGAAAAAACATCTTTGGAATCTTGCTCTTGTTTTTAGTATTTTTTTGTTTTAAGTGTACTTGGCACTCTCGTTTAAATAGTGTATACTGTTTGATAAATCTTGCACATAACTGTAATCTGTCCGTCTGTCTGTAACTAATGTTGTGTATTGTCCCAAACAGATCCCTCTTGAGAATGAGACCCTGTGTCTCAAAGAGATTACCTAATAAAGGTTCAATAAATACATAAAGAGTGCATGCTCACAGGCGGCTCGCCTGAAGAAGGCGCAAACTGACATCTGACCTCAGCGCAGGCAGAATTGAGATTACAATGAAAGTTTTTTTAATACCAACTGTACATAAACCTGAGCCATTATCCAGGTAACATATCCAGATACAGACATGTTCATAACTAATTGACAGGGGGTATATTAGAAATGATGTCCAAAATCCAACTGTTGGCCGCCACTTTACCAATTGTTCTACAAAAGAAGTAACGTTATCAGAAAATGTCTTGATTAAATAATGTGTACAGATGAATATAATAGGCAGTGATGTATATCAGCAGTGTCACAATTCACAAATCCATTTTCAAGCAAAATATTTACTGAATTTGTGCAATCATGCTGTGGAAAATGTCCACCCCCGGGTTTATACAGCCACAGAAAGGGACCGAATGAAAAGCTCATTTTTCTGTATCCAATCCAACATCCTTATTGAGTCAGAGCTCCAGTTTTTCACTTTGTCTCGGCAAGGCACAGTAAACAGCATTGCCAGAGCCAGTCAGCCAATATGGTGTAACTGATTTAAGGCGGATTAGAGATTCCTGCGCTAAGCCGGAGAGAATCCTCTCAAATATTCACAGACGGACTGAATTAGTGAAAGAAACAATAGCCATTTTCAATGCATCTTATGTAAAATGTTTGTGTCCTGTGATACTTGCAGCCACTGTAGGTGGCTGGCTTTAAGTTGCGAGGACATGTGATACGATTATAACGTTAAAGCCGTGACATTTCTTTATGACATTTGAACAAGAGCGCGATTTAAAAATACACGTCACTGGCTTCACAAAAACGTCTTCCTCAAGTTCTTGTTTCCTTGTGGCGTTCATTCACTGTACCTTTAATTATTTCCTGAAAAAGGTTTTGGCTCAAAACTGTTGAGATCTTTTTTTTTTTTTGTCATGCCACTCAGCTGTGAAAGCATTACACAGTGACTTATAATACAGGCGGACGTGTAAGGACCAAATATCCTATAGTTATCCTTCATCAATTAAATCTTCGATTGAGATAGGCCTTTCAGATATGAAGACAGGGATTTAATGTTGAAATGCATTATGAGAAACCTGGGAAACAACCTTTTCTTATGATTACCTCAAACACATACACACTGCATTTGCAGCATCTTTACTCTATGTCTATTTAAGTCAGGAACACTTGTCATGGATTTCACCATTTATTGCAACAAATTGAAATACAGATATACTTAGCGATGTAGGCTCTGTTCTGGTGATGCTCCCTGAATCAGCCTAGCCGCATGCTAAGGTAACACAGGGAGCACGCTGCTGACTCCCCCCTGTACACAAGAGTAGGCCCAATCCCAGACAACTAAAGCAACTTCAGACATAGTTATGATGACACCCACAACCGGTAAGGTGGAGGCTGGGGTGTTGGAGGCATCTTTGCCAGAAGCAGCGGTTTGAGGCCGCATTGGAGTAGCAGGAAGCAGAGTGGAATAGGGAGACATTAAGATAGATAGATAGATAGATAGATAGATAGATAGATAGATAGATAGATAGATAGATAGATAGATAGATAGATAGATAGATAGATAGATAGATAGATAGATAGATAGATAGGTATTTATTGATCCCAAATTATAGTGTTACTGCAGCAAACATACATCAGTCATACCGCACAGGATATAAATTAAATACTAGGATATAATATACATACATAAAATATACATGAAATAATAATAATGATAGGAATAAAAATATAAGAACAAATATTTTAATATATACGGGATAGGAAAACTAAATGTGCAACTGCTTAAATAGCAGGTTAAAATGCACCGACTGATGTGAAAATGGCGGTGATTGGTTGTGACTGGCTGGAATGATAATTCAATTAGCGGGCCCTTGACTTCTGTGTCCTGCATGAACTAACACATTGCTTTATTAAACAGGGGGGAGAGGCATACTGATGGAAGGGGAGCGGAGCTTTGTTTGTGGACCCTCCTCCCCAGTCACTGGATAATAAGGAGACAGGGGGGGGGGGGGGGTCAGTGGGTCACACAACAGCTATATTTCCATCTACTTGTCAAATGAAATTATCTGAAGTTTGCCAAAAACATTCATACCGTAAAGCTGGTGAACGTGGGTTTCCATCCATCGGCTTAAAAGCGAATAAAATTCATTCATTTTTGCACTGAAACGCTCAACATTCAAGCAAACATCTGCAAACTAAGTTTTGCAAGACAAAAGCCTTCTTCTTTTTCCAGTTCCAACCATAAAAGGACCTTAATGTAATCATTATTTATTTGGAAAATAACGTTTCCATCAGCGTTTATTGCAAAATCCATTTACCGGTTAAGAGAAAATCCGATGAGATCGAACACAAACTTTGTGGTGGTATACATAAAATTCAATAAAACATTTTCCACAAGGCACTGTTCGTTCAATAGTGCTTAGTTTGCATAAAAACAAGTGGACGGAATCACAGGACATTCACTCAGGAGACCAGGGTTTGTGTCCCGTGTGAACCAAAAGTCAACTGTCATGTTGGATTCAACTGGGTTTTACGGACATTAGGCCGTGACATCACGTTACAGCCTCATTTCAGGTTTTTAGTTTTTTTACTAACCATAAGTATTGTTGTTGCCTAAACAAAACCAGTTCCATTACACAACAGTCAACACGTGTTAGCGCCCGTTACTTTAAATAGAACGGTCACACGATTCCAATGTAAATGTTGTGTGTCCTTGGTGGTGTTTTGGGAGTCTTTGGAAATCGACCTATAATGTTATGTTGGGTATGAGGATGTGTTGTAAATAGAATGTTTTCCAGAATCCACCACAAAATGTTAAGCATTCCTGGCAAAAAAAAGAAATACTTCAAAACATGCTGAAGGCACTGCTTCAAATCAGTGCTGTTTCAGTGTGTTGAGTCCAAGCATTTATGTGCTTGGACGAGTGCAAGTGAGCCAACTGGCAAGCTTGGATGGCAGAAATAGAACTCTAATCAAAATATGTGAATGGTGCCACAGTATTGTTTTTTTTTCTCCAACTTTCTTGTGTTGTTAATCAGTGCCAAAAGCCTGTCCAGGAAGAGGAAGATTCTTCAGTTTAACAGGAAGCTTGCCATCCTTTTGGGCTGTAATGACTTGGCTGGTCCACATTCAAGTGCTCACTTCAAACTTAAACATTTCGGTACAGGAGTACGTTTTACACATGTGTGCCTTCTGCAACCCAAATCCAGATATAGCACTGGAGGCAATACTGGTCCAACCCGTTACTCCCAACTCCTAAAATTCTGACGCTTGGTCAGTGGCTCTCATCGTCGGATACTTATGCAAAAATCACCTGTATCGAACAAACTGTGCATAGCAGCAGCTGGACCGTGGCACTGTAAGATGATGTAGTATTAAGAGGAACAACGTTAACCAGAAGTGTGAAAAACCGATCTGTGTAGGGAGGTTGGTCGGGTGGGTCAAACAACACAGGACTTTTAAACAAAACAGGACTTTCACCCAAGAGACCTGGGTTTGTGTCCCCACCCACGATCTTTTCCTGAACCTAACTGTCCCATTTTTGTGCCACGTGTCAGTTAAACGTAGGTCTCTACCCAGAGCGTCAAAATGTGACGCCAAGAGTCCTAACGAATCGCGTCGATATATATATATAAAGGGCTAGATGCGAGAGCTTCGAATAGTGACGCCATGGGTCCCCACCCAGAGCGTCAACAAATGACGCCAAGAGTCCAGACAAGCTTGTCTAAATATGAAGCTAAAGGACACTTTTTGCATAATGTGTTATGTTAGGCCTTTGCATTCTGTCATGGGGCTAGCTCATGCCTGCATTTAAACTGGGGGTAGCATGTGGTATCATGCTAAGCTAACCTTAGTATGTGCAGTAGTAGGGGACGGTTAGTGTGAGCATTATCATTAGCATGTGGGCTTGCATCAAGGTTTGTCATTTTATTTCAGTACTTGTCAAAAGACTAGGAATCATGGTTGGATAACACATACATAATTCATTTCAAGTTATTTATTTTAGTTTTATTCACCTGTTGAAAGCAGGGATCTGAGTTGAATTAAGTAAACAGTGATAAAACCGAACTCCTCCTCGTAGCCTCCAAATCCACCCTATCCAAAATCAATAGTTTCACTCTACCAATCGACTCTACTCCTTGGTCTCCCCTTCCCCTCAGGTCAAGAGTCTGGGCGTCATCCTCGATTCCTCCCTCTCCTTTCAGTCACACATAAATAATATCTGCCGGTCTGCATACTTCCACCTACGCAACATTAACCGCCTCCGTCCCTCCCTTACCACTCACACTGCCTGCATCCTTATCCACAGCCTCGTCACCTCCCGCCTTGACTACTGGAACTCCCTCCTTTTTGGCCTTCCTCGAAAAATCCCTCCATAAACTTCAACTTCTTCAGAACTCAGCAGCTCGTGTCATCACCAGAACTCCCTCTTTCCATCACATAACCCCGGTTCTTCAGCAGCTCCGTTGGCTTCCAGTTCAATTCAGAATACAATTTAAAATCCTTCTCCATACTTTCAAAGCCATCCATAACCTTGCTCCTCCATATCTATCAGAACTCCTACACATCGCCGTCCCCTCCCGCTCCCTCAGATCCTCCTCCTCCCTCCACCTCACTGTCCCCCCAGCCCGACTTGTCACCATGGGGACCAGAGCCTTCACCCGCTCTGCTCCCCAGCTCTGGAACTCACTCCCACCCGACCTCCGCAACATCAACTCTCTCCCTCTGTTCAAAACTAGACTAAAAACCCATCTGTTCCAGCTTGCTTATCTGTAAATACACTGTTCCTGTTTTGTTTTTTGTTCCTGTTTTTTTTTTTTGTTTTGTTATAACTCCTTACACTTTTCTGTTCCCTGTATTCTGTCTTTTGTTGTCTGTAAAGCGACCTTGAGTGTTCAGAAAGGCGCTGTTAAATAAAATGTATTATTATTATTATTATTATTATTATCACTATTATTATTATTATTATTAATTGGCAAACAGGAAGTGATAGAGTGTGGAGTAATTTATAGAGGGGAAGATCTGGAATGGCCCAAGTGTCAGCCAGTGCAGAGGGGTGTACAGAATGAATAGAGTTCTGTTTTGAGAAGCTTGTTCAGCATGTAACATTCCATTTTTGATGTTATCGTTGATATAGCGTGTGTTCAGGAAGCCATAAAGGTTTGGGAATGCTGAATTAACATAATGGTGTTTGATTGATTTCCAATTAACTTTGGTTTGTCTTGTAGGAGGGGCTTCTGCTATAAAGGAAAGAGGCCGAGGCTCCTTCGGGGAAAACTACTTTGGCCGGTAAGAGTGCAGTTGCTAGGGCCCAACTAGTCGGGGCCTGATTTAGCCTTTTTATTATTTTGTTTGATATTAGTTGGTGATGATAATTTCAATAGTTAGCATTTAGTTTTCATGTTTTGTTTAGTTTTCTATTATTTTTCAATAAGTCATCTTTGCATTACTGCATTTCCTTGTGACTGCTGAGGAAATAAATCAAAGCACCAAGTGAAGAATTCCCGAGTCCATTCCTCCTCCTCCCACTACGGGGCTAAACATTACACATTCCCATAGGAACAAGGCCATCGACAGAGCTCTTCTATCCTCTCCGACCTTGGGCCCTCCGTTCCAGATGTTGCAAATGCACCTTGACGCGATTGGAGTGAGAATGTGTTGACCGGTCGCACTTTCAATGAAATGGCATTCTACACCTTATCTAGGCCAACAGGGAGAGCAAACAGTGTTGAGGGAGAATCTATCTCTCTTTTTAATGACTTTTTCACACCCCAAAGTCCAAACCAAGGTCCGGACAAAGGTTCATGTTTTTGTTACATTGTAAACATTTGATCTGGTTAGATGTGGTCTCACACTGCAGCCATGCAAGCGCACTAAAGTCCTTTACCTGTCATACCTACGTCCCGTCGTCATTGTACATGTGAGCCGATCTCCCGATATTTGGAATTGATTGGTTTGTAGACGGGCTTCCCCGTCCTCTCGTATCCTTTCTCTGGTATCAGATGGTGCCATCTGTTTCGTAAATGGTTTCCTCGTTTTTTTACAGCTGTGTCTTTTTGTGATGTTTTGTTTTCAAAAGTCTGTGCTATTGATAACAACACAACTGACCTTAAGGATTTAATACAAAATTACCTAAACAATTGGCCTGATACAAAAATGTTTTCTTTCAGAAATGTGTTCAAATGGGTTCAGGAGCATGGGTGCACCTCCGATTTGCTGACACCTTAACTAGGTTTGTAAATATTGTGACTCAAGCTTGTCCTTCAAATGAAAAGCACATTCCAGTTTTAGCATTGTCATTGGAATCCAAATAGTTATTTATACAATAGTATGTATGAAGACAGAACACAAGGCCAAACACACCAATAAAAGGAAACCACAAGGACACCAATAAAAAACAACAAGGCTAACAACAATATAAATTCATGCAGTATCAACATGATACTTCAAGAATCATCTGAGTGCTGATGGGTGTACTAGGGCCACAGGTAGACAGGCGGTTCCTAAAGCACTGAAATAGATGAGAGGAGTAGATCTATACCTGGAGGGTTTGTGCTTTCAGCTTTGCAGTCTCAAGTGGCACTACACAGTGAGCAGGATAACTGAGCCACCAACTCTTAACATTAAGGCTCAGGGTCAGGATTCTTGCAGCAAGCAATCAAAAGCAATATCATGTTTGGCTTTTTCTGTTTTGTTAGACCATTGAGTAAAATATGAGGCATTGGGCCATCTATTAGACAAATAATGTAGATACAGACCATAGGCCGTACTCTACACTGTAGCTTGAGGTGCTAAGGTACGTGGGTAACTACACATCGCATCGATCCCTGGCTCCTCCTGTCCATATGCTGAAGAGCCCTTGAGGTTTAACTAATGCCTTGCACAGTAGCACTCTGCTATGAGTGGGTGAAGGAGATTGTAGTGTTTTGAATAATGCTTTGGATAAAACCGCTACACAATCACATTTCCAATGCAAATTGATAGCTCTTTAAACCATTTAATCTCAAAGCCCTGATGACATCTTTGGGGATCAGTTTCTCAGACCTGTCAAAATGTATTCTGCAAAAAACTAATACGTCCACTAAAACAGCCGAGCAAAACGAAGCAGACACTGTAGAAAAACATCAATGTCACCAGAATAGAGAGATACAGCGAATTCCCCTATTTATATCTAAATATGATATTAAATTAGTTTTTGTTTTAAAAGGATAGGAGGATGTGGTCTTCTGAGCCCCTTAACATGGAAGAGGAAGGCCGTCCCCCTACTCCCCCACAAAACCTGCTATCTGCTCAGATGCTCGAAAGACTGTCAAGATTCAGGTTAGCAAGATTTATTCAGAGAGCAAAAACAACACGTAAAGCACAGGATGGATAGATTCCTGACAGGGGAAAAGCAAAAACTGATGATGCTCATCAAGCAAACATGTCAGTCAAATCCACACTCCATTTAAATAAACAGTCATTTCATAATATCACCCAAATGGAGTCAGGTGAGTTTGGTGTTGGCAATTTTGGGGTTGTTTAATGTTGTAACTAAAAGCATCATGCTCTATAACAAAATGGACTTTCTCTGTAGGGATCCTACAGTGCCAAAATTACCCTGTAATAGGAGCACTGAGGGTGAAATCAAAACAGTGATCTTAAAGCTACAGCGCCCCATCATGCACCCAAAGCCTGATGCAAGTGTCATTGCAATTTTATGACCGTCCTCCTCCCACGTCATTTAAATACCAAATGCACCTCCCTGTGTTCTTACACTTATTTTAACAGCACATTGGTAAAATGCGTCTAGGCTTATGCACAGCACACGGCATACTATGCTGATTACACACAGTGATGAGCAGCAGCACACAAACATGCAAAAGATTAGATATAAAAATATTAAGGTGCAAATCCGCAATCACAATAGCAATGCGCCATGGTGTCCAAACGCGGCGGGCTTTTAAAGGGAATGGGAGAAGACACTCTGATTGGTTTATTGCATGTTACGCCCAAAACACACCTATGAAATAATGAAGATACTGTCACTGCCCATGCGCTAAGATGGAGTGCAGATTTGAGTTGCGCATACATCGCTTTGTGTCAAGTAGCCTACAAGATGCTAACAAAGGGCTTCTGTAATGTCAACCGTTAAAAATGGACTTAACAAAGTTGGTTCACTGCTGGCTACAAGTTAGCATCAAACACATCAAAGGCTGTCCCTGGAATGACGTTTCACGCTAACGTTAGCATTAAAAAATCATAGATAGCTAAAACGTTTTTGAAGTGACTGCTAGCTTAGCTACAAGCTAGCAATCAAACACAACAAAGGCTGTCACTGGAATGGCGTTTTGAGCTAACGTTAGCAATCAAACAATCATTGCTAGCTAAAACGTTTTTGAAATGATTTCCATCTTCTGTTATTGTTTATAATGAAAAAAGTTTATTATTTCATGGATGTTAGTTAGTTATCGCATGCGCCGACTCATATCTACACCTACATCGGGCAGTGACATTACTCAGTACAACCACGGGCGCACGGACCCTTTTTTCCGCCGCCAAATTAGCAAAAAAAACCTTGAAACACCCTAAATGCACCTGTGCCAGGCGCTTAGCGCCAGGCGCTTAGGATCGTTAAAATAGTCCCATAATGCGTAGTTTCAGTCGCCCCCATGAGGAATTCTTAGAATATCTTCACTCGAGTTTTTGCATGGGAAATTGACCGGACGACACAATCTGAACACAGCCATACTGAGAAATACAGAGAGAGTTGTGTGCAGCTGATAGTCTTAATTAACTTTCTAGCAACTCATTTGGCAACGGCTTGAACTCATCAGGCATTAATATCAAAAAGTTACACACTGACGTTTTAAAGACACTATAGATTCATAGAGCTGACACTAACTACAGAGTTATGTGACCCATTGTTCAATTAAAATGTTAATTAGGGCAGCTTTGAGCTTTTTTAAGATATTTGGGGGCGCTCTAATCAGAAACAACACATGCTATTTCACAGCTAGCCTACTTGTTGCTGAAATGTCTTTAAATAACTCAGAGTTCTCATCTAATAAAGCAATGGCTTCTGAAAATGGGGGCTGATTGGAACAGCGCCATTGGTTGGAGTTGGGAAGAAGATTTAGCCCTGTGTGTGTGTGTGTGTGTGTGTGTGTGTGTGTGTGTGTGTGTGTGTGTGTGTGTGTGTGTGTGTGTGTGTGTGTGTGTGTGTGTGTGTGCGTGCGTGCGTGCGTGTGAGCGTGCGCATGCTCCTTTAATCGCCAACGGCACTGTAATGACCAATCAGCAGCCGTTTCAACTCCTCAATTTGTTGATTCGGTGGGGGAGTAGGGCTGTGTGTGAGAGAGAGAGAGAGAGGAGAGAGAGAGAGAGAGAGAGAGAGAGAGAGAGAGAGAGAGAGAGAGAGAGAAGGGGAGAGAGGGGACCGGCAGAGAGCAGTCCGTCTCCGTTGGATGCGCTGTTGGTTGTCCTGGTTTTAAAGCTCCATCCTCGGCTCACAGCGGTAAGTGGCACCGACTCTACGCTTACTTTCCCTGTTGCGGTTTCTGGCCACATTAAAAGCAAGTGTTCAGTTAGTACGCCTTCTTTTTTTATGTTTATATAGAAGCTCTTCTTGTTGGAGATATTTGTAATTTCCTTAATGCCAGTCCTTTTTTCGCCTGTCCCTGGTACGGTGGACTACGGTGTTGACGGAGGGCACGCGGGCACTGAGTGGCGGTTTCATGGCAAAAGTCAAAGTGAGGATGAATACTGGCACTAAGCTAGTTAGCAACTTTATTTCATATAACTCTTTCTTCGCAGCTGTTGTGGAAACACTAACCTGTGTGAATTTTCAAAAAACAGACATTGTTTGCTTAAAATTAAACCTTCTTTTCCCCCTTCATTCCGTCCCTGATAGTGGGAAAGTTATAGTCTCGCGGACCACAGTTACTCCTTGCCTTAGGCTACTGTCGACAGCACAATGCAAAACTCGGAAGTCATCATATTCTCTCAATGTTTTATTCAAAATCACTCCTTGTCATCAGGAATGGCGATAAGATGTGCATGGATAGGGCAGGCTACCTACAACTTTAATTTCAACACAGTTACAGTAAGACACGACGTTAAATTACAGGCCTATCGTGTAGTTTTTTAATGCTGCGTATTTATTGTTTGCGAAGTTTTTCTTCTTGGTTTGGGGCTTTTTCGTCCAACGGAAATGTTACAGTAGGCTATCCTGAAAGCTCGGGTGTGGTGTGCGGTAATTGGAGGGAAACATGTGGCTAATTGAGTGTAATATTTAAGATTTCATCACTGAGAACAGCTTGCAACATTAATGCCATGGTGATGGTCTTCCAGCCTATTTCAGGCACTGTGGTTTCAGTAGCCTACAGGGGTGAGAGAGGCAGGAGAGAGACTAGCTGAACGGAGTGATGCTGATCCGCCCCGACTGATTTTCTTGTCTTTTTCAACTCTTCTCTCTTTCTCTCTCTCTCTTTCTCTCTCTCTCTCTCTCTCTCTCTTCCTCCCTCTCTCTCTCACTTTATCTGGCTCCATCTTAGTCTTTCCTCTTGTGAAGGTAGGCTATATAATGTAACATCTCATTAGAATAAATTATATTATATATTATATTATTGTATATTATAGAGATTTGTTTTCAAATTTCACATCCATGCCCCAACATCCCGTGTAGAATCAGTCAGATAAAATATTAAGCCCATTTTCTTTTCTTTTTTACCCACATTATATTTAAATGGAAATGCAATTCCCCCGGTGTTTCCCTCCTTAGCTGTAAATAGGTTGGCTTGGATGACTTGCTGTATTTCGTGGCTGGTAATGAGAGTCTCTGTCTCTGTTTTAAACATGTGTGTTGTGTCAGACTGGACAGCTTGAATGTTCATGGCAGCAGGTTTGGGTCAAACAGCGGCATTAAATCCAGCTGTTCAGTGTTGGATTTGACCTGCTTGGCGTGCTGGTGGGGTGGGGTTTGCAACATCTGGGCCGTTGTGAAGCAACAGTGTTGATTATTTAAAAAAGAAAAATCTAAATCCTGTACTGTTAAGAAAAGAATGACAGATTTTTTTGGGAGGTAGACACTTTCCTATACGTAAATAACCATTGGCTATTCTCATAGGTATTCCAAATTGTTTTAATTTGGCCTATAAATGTGTAAATGCAACATTTAGCCATCATTAAACTCCACTGAGGGTACTGTAATGAAAGTCCAATTTGATCTGTAGTCAGTGCTTTTAAAGCAAGATAAAGCAGCTTTGGTTGCTAATTTTACATTGTGATACCTCTGAAAGTACTCAGCCCGAACAACAGGATATGTTGTCACTTGACTGTCTTGGTTTTTAAAGGGGTGCTCTGCAGTTTTAGTGATTTGGCTTTTTGCTCACAGGTTTCTCTATAGAGCTCCCCCTACAGTTTCAGAATAGATATTTGGCAGCTCCCATGTTTACTTGTGTCTGACTCCTCGCTCGGTCAGTTTGCCGTCCCAGCCATGTTGATAGTGTGAAAAACTCCATTACTACCTTGTCAGCCGTGAAGCGATTCGTTACATCAACTTCCTGTTGCTGAACCCGGCGGCTCACCGGTTGAAAGTTGTGGTTTTTGGGTTGTTTTTCCACTCACATGCACTAGTGGGGAGTGAGACAACTACCATTCAACTTGAAAAAAGTCATATAACCATTACAATGACTCCGAAGCTGTTCAATTAAGGTAAATTAACCTTTAAAAACTGCATAATTCCCCTTTAAGAAAACACCAACATTGGCCCAAAACTGATGGGAGCATTTGAGTTGATAAATTAGCCACTCCATTGATTCTGTAGAATAATAAGAAACTGGACTATAGTGAAACTCTTCAACTCTTCGCCCCTAAAAAATGCTACTGTGGAAAACCCTGAACAGACCGTTGGAATTCTAAGCCCTGGTTGGTAATTCAGGCTCCTGTTGAGATCTATTGATTTATACTTTGTAAGATTCGGGGGTTTCCCAGCATGCATGGAAGTGCCTTAGAAATGTACTTCACCCTGGCATCCATCATCCCTATTACATGGCCTGAGTCAGTCCTCACAAAACCTTTCTCATTAACTGAGACCTGACCCCTGTGCAGCCTAACGGCCCAGAACCTACATTTCTTTTCAAACAGCGAGAGCTTAAAAGTAGCCTGCTGGCTGGTTGGCACATTATGAGTTTGTTGTAACTATTAGTCTGATGAAGAAGTCATACATTAGGAATGCATCCGATCCACTGTGCAGCAGCTTTCTTTCATCTGTGAGATTTAGTTTGTGTTTTACTCCCGCAACAGTTCCCTTTGGCAGGCAGCAGTGACCAGTGTGTTTGTAGTTTATGAAATATAATATAATTGAAACTGTTTTTTGGTGGATAATAAATCAACAATGACTCCCCCCGAATCTATTTGATGCCAATTCACAAGGTCTCGATTTGATTACATTTCCAATATGGTATCAGTTAGGTTAGGGAAATTTCATTTACCAATTTAGCTTGGACACAAAAGAGATTCTTGGAGAACGTATGTAAGAAACAACCCTCAAATATTTTGGACAAGTCAATGTTTACATTAAGAATTGACCCTCAACAAGTTTGTTTAAAGGCCTTTTGCCATGCTGCTTTTTGGATTATTGGATGTTTTTATATAGACCTTAGTGGTCCCCTAATGCCATATCTGAAGTCTCTTTCCCAAAATTCAGCCGTGGTGCAGAATTACAGCCACTAGACCCAGTCCCACAATGAGCTTTCCTTAGTATGTGCCTTTTCTGTGTCTGTGTCTATATGTCTATGTGTAGCTTTAAATGCTATTGAGGAGGAGGGGGTGCAGGGTGGGGGTGTGGCCTTGACCAAATGTTCTGCTTTGCTTGTTTTCAACCCATGATGTCTCTCTCTCATGGGTGGGCCAAATTCTCTGGGCAGGCAAAGCAGAGAAAGGGGAGGTAACTTTGCCCCTTATGACTTCATAAGGAGCAAGATTCAAGATCGGCCCATCTGAGCTTTCATTTTCTCAAAGGCAGAGCAGGATACCCAAGGCTCGGTTTACACCTATCACCATTTCTAGCCACTGGGGGACCATTGGCAGGCTAAAACCTCATAAAGTGACAGTTTCATGCCATGGGACCTTTAAAGTGCTTTTTACCTAACAGGACTAATATTACAGATACATCCATGGTAAAAAAGGCATATATTAAAAGATACATTTTGGGATCTTATTAATCAAAATCAGATCACTGCCCTAATGATGTCACTGAATTTGCCAGTTTACCAATTTGTAAAAAGTTTTGAGTCTGGTTCTTTTAGAATTTCTAGCCAAAAAGCAGGAATTTGTGTTAATTATTTTATTGCTAACTATATGGACATCCGCTCTGTGCTGGTGTACTTTGTAGTCCATTAAAAGTAAAACCACTTGGGTGATGTTGACAGTGACAGAGCAGTTAGCTCAGGAAGCTGGTCCTACTGAGCTACTGTGATCAACACTACGCTACAATAGGGGACTTTGTTTCCCGAAGTTTAACCTCTGAGGCAACATCACTTTTCTAAGGCAAATCCCAGGGTGGTCCTGACCTTCGCCTTAACTGTCTTTAATCTAAAGCCGATCCTAACTCGTCAATGGTGGACCTTGTATTGGGTACATGGCAACAAAAAGGCTGCTGTAACTCTGTCAGCTGTCTGAGCTGTAGTGTTTTTACTCCAAGGCTACTGGGCTGCGAAAAAAAAAATACTAATCAGCTCCGCCAAACTCCACGAATTT
This sequence comes from Etheostoma spectabile, assembly GCF_008692095.1. NCBI lineage: Eukaryota > Metazoa > Chordata > Actinopteri > Perciformes > Percidae > Etheostoma > Etheostoma spectabile. The sequence goes on from NC_045744.1 coordinate 22,698,502, forward strand.
GGAAGGCTGTCACTAGTGGTGGCCTGTGATTAACACTTCAATTAACTAATATAACTAATTAATTATGTTTTACAGTTCCCAGTTCAACAACATGCCAAAAACAATGTTGTCACTGTAGAACAGCAGCATATATATATATATATATGTATCTATCGGAGCATCGATGAAAATAATATAAGATGCAGAAAATGAAAAGAGTAGGAAGATCTAATAAAGTAGCAAACAGAGTAACTCAGAAACTAGGGCTGCAACTGTTATTTTTATTATCTTTTAATCTGTATGTCAATTACTTTCTCAATAAATCAATTAGTGGTTTGGTCCATAAAATGTCAGGAAATGGTATAAATTGTGGCTTAGTGTTTCCCAAAGCCCAACACAACGTCCTCAAACGTCTTGTTCTGTCCACAACTCAAAGATATTGACTTTACTGTCACAGAGGAGAGAAAAAACTATAAAATATTCACATTTCAGAAGCTGGAATCATTGAATATTTCCTTTTTTTCATTAAAAAAATGACTTAAACGGCATAATCAATCATCAAAGTAGTTGGCGATTAATTTTGTAGTTGACAACTAATCGATGAATCTTTGCAGGTCTACGAATAGGGATGAGGGATGGATTAAATGCAGAGACTGAAATTTGCTACATGTATGTGTATGTGAATATAAAGTACATACCAGCTACAGATTGTTTCAAGGCCTTCAGGGAAAGTGTCAGGAAGGGAATTATGGGAGAAGATAGGCTACAGACAGTCTCAGTTATTCAAGCAGGTTGTTCCAAAGCCACAGAGCCACACGGGCAAAAGCTCAGTCACCTTTAGTCTTTAGCCCGGACACAGGCAGCCATGCAGGATGCAGTCTGATTCAGCAGTGAAAAGTTCAGAGAGATAACCTGAAGCCAGGGCACCAAAACATTTGCACACAATCACTACAAAAAATAGGTGAACCTATCAGTGAGGAGACGTGTTAACCCTACTCTTTGTTGTTGGTAAAACAAAAAAGAAAAGGCCTTGCTTTAGCACTCTCACCACACTGGAGGCGTTCTCCTTTTTGGTAATGGCAAACAAACAGGGCGCTGCAGCAGCCAAGGCAAGGAAAGATAAAAGCATGTAATCCTCTGTATCACTGCAACTCAGGATGGATCTAAGTATAGCAATGCTCCAGAGATGACCAGACAAGCCTGAATGAACAAGTGTTTTAGTGTGTCATTCCAAATTAGGGCCTTGAAAAGATGCCTAATGTGTTAATTAAGCAGACGGAGGGCAGCTTCAGTTCAGCTCGAAAGATTTCTTCAGTTTTTTCAGACGGGACAGTTTGTTAGGTTCCCTTGGCTTGACTGGCAGATTCATCTCGGTATCATAGGCAAAATCAAGGAGATGTCCCTTAGTTTTTAATTTAAAACCACACACACACACACACACACACACACACACACACACACACACATACTGCTAGGGGTGGGAATCACCAGACGCCTCCTGATACGATATCAATGATATCATATGCCACAACACGATCCTATTGCAATTTAAAAAATATTGCAATATTCTGCGATGTATTGCAATTAATAACCTTTTTTACAATTTCTAATTTTTCCAAATTTCAAATGACGTCCCCAAAAGGAAAGTTTGTCAACATCTGTTCTATCTAAAAAGAAACATTTCTCTGTTTGTTCATACCACTTCAATTGTATTGCTGCGAAATGGGATTGTCATTTAGACAAAGTGACCAACACATATATAATAAAAGATCCATACTTGGCGCCTGTGTATCAGTACGGTATTGCCACTGAAAAAAACTCGATACTATGCTGTATTGATTTTTTTCCCACCTCTACATACTGCCTATCACCAGTTGGGGTCAGCTTCTGAGTTACAGACGGAATAAATGATTTCCAAAAAATGTAACTACTTTGATGAATGTGTTGTATAGAAGCTTGTTTGAAATATTGTCATTTTGTTTTTTATTTCTAACTAACTTAACCTTTTTAAAGATCCTCCATCTTCTGTAATCTTGGGGTTAGGACATTGCGAATGTTATATTGTTTATAATGTAATATTTGTTCACTGTATATCGGTTAATCGGTTGATCATGTTCACAATTAATCAATAAGTTGTTTGGTCTATAAAAAGCCAGAAAATGGGGGGAAATGTCAACCCAAAGCCCAAGGTGACGTTCACAAATATCTTGCCTTCTAAAAAAGTACAAGGGACATGTCCCCTGTGTCCTCCCTTTAAATTAGGCCTTTGGCTGTAAGATCAGCTTAAACTGGAACAAATGATCAATATGATGATAGGATCTGATGACCTTAATCTTATCAGCAGTCAACTCTCCTGAAGACAGAGGCACTGGTGGAAGGGGGGGTTTTCAGTGTACTAAATAAAAACCTGGGGTTATTTTTGACTTCAGAGACATTTTTTAAGGCTCATATCTTCAATCTTTTAAATGTGAGACCCTAAACTTTCTTTCATTAGTTTATGATTACCAGAAGATTTATAAATTATGCTATCTTTCAGCTCTGAAAACACTTCTAGATGGCATATGTAAAATGCCAAAAAATTCAGTAAAGAAACTACTTTGTAGAAATTATTCACATGAGTTAAGGAGCTGGAATCAGAATATTATTTACAAAATATGAAAGTATGACACCTCAGAGCTAATTTTGTATGTCTACAACCTGTCAGGCCGGTGTACAATATTGCTGCAACGGACAAAACATGTGAGAGCTTCTTCCCACAATGCTTAAAATGTAAAATGCAAACATTATCTTCAACAAAGCTAGGTTGCTTGGATTTCTGCCAGTTGCCCAAGATTTTAAAATATATGGAAAGTCATTAGGGCCGAGTCCGAGTTTACCAGAGACAGAGAAATGCTGTTGTCCGATATCAGTTGGAAGGAATTAAACGCACGCGGGAGGTGATGGGGTCTGACAGAGCAGCCACTCGCACACATTTAATCATGAAGCTCTGGATGCAAATGAAGCCCTGAAACTGTTCTGTGTGCTAATTCACATTGACATCCGACAACTGCCCTGACAATAGTCTCTGTGCTCTGTATGCAAGTGTGTGAGCGGGGGGGTGTGAGTATGTGTGTATAGGGTGATAACACAGATTCGGTCCAGGTGCATCGTCAGGTACACTGAGTGGATTAAGTAGCAGAAGTGTTGCTACAGCAGAAGTGTGTGTGTGTGTGTGTGTGTGTGTGTGTGTGTGTGTGTGTGTGTGTGTGTGTGTGTGTGTGTGTGTGTGTGTGTCCATTTGAACATTATTTCTCCATGGAAAGCACATTTCCTGTCCACATTTCCCCCAGACTATTTGCTGATTCAAACAGTCTGTTTTCTAACCTGCAGACCTCTTTCACTGGGTATAATCGCATGGAAAGAGCTTGAAGGTATGTTTCAATACGGCGTGTGCATGGTTGTGATATTAGACAACCTTAGCAGTTATAGCTATCACATCCTGTCCATAACTCTAGGCAACGGCAGATACCAAATCGGTGTGCATGTGAATAGCAGCGGCTTTTTAACACACTGCGGAAAGCATTCACATCAAAGAAACCGTTTTCCTCTGACAGGTGTTCAGCTGCATCTTGTCTGGGAGGGAGCCGCTAAATTGTTGTTGGAAGACAACTTCGGCGTTCCTCTCTTCTGGCTTGACAGCTCCTCCAATTACAGCTCTCCTGGCCCCAGTGTGTTGTGTTTGCAAATACGGTAGATCGCTGTTCATCAAAGCCGGGTCAGGGAGAATGTCGAAAATTCTCGAGACGGCTTCACCGTTTTGACTGCAATCAGACGAGAGGCTGCTTTTGATCCGACATGCAAGCTATCTAATTAGTGTCTGATAGCTAACCTGAGGTAACAAAGAGGAGAACTTTGTTGAAAAAGCAGTGGAAGGAGGAGTACCGGTGCATCACACAATATGGCTTTGCCAAGGTAGTCCCCTGTTCAAAGGCTATTTTCACAGTGACGTAATACAGACAGACATGTAAAGTCCAACTGAAGTTGAATTGCTGTAGCAACATATCTATCTGTATGCTTACTTGACCTCTTTTTGTCTTTTGAGAAGAAATGATAAAGCAAAATGGAGACATTTATTTATTTAACCCTCTGAGGACAAAAGACGCACCGGTACGTCCCAAGCAATGTTTGACAAAACTCCTATTCAAAAAGCGATATGACAAAATTTAATTTCACACATTTATTTACAATTTAATCATGTACATGTTAGGGGTGCACAGTTCACAGTTTGTAAATGTAGTTACTTTTCCCATGACAGTATACATGCCATTACAAAACATAAAATAAACCATGAATGGATTTTGAATCTCTGGAGCTAGAATGGCGATACGAATGTTAATCGATTGTTTTGCACAGCCCTAATACATATAACTTACTACTTTGGTAAACTCACTTCAAGCACCGAAAACAATTCGTACAACACATCATAAGATAAGGTTGGTTCTCAAAAGAGAGTTGAGGACTTCAAAAAGTCAATATCAATGTTTTAACTTGAGCGCCAAAGAATCTCTTTACACATTGCTCTAGTAAAAATTGGTTGGTTGCTGAACATTTGGATATGAAACACATGGGGATTAGCTATATGCAAAAACTTTAAAAAGGCAAATTTAAGAAGATATGCGAAAATGCCGTTCGACCTCAGAGTTAAGATTCGCTTTCATGGTGGTGACAACATGCAGGCGATGAGTGAAGCCTCTTTTAAAGTACAAAGGCAAAATCACTTGCAATGAAATGTTCTACATTATCTCCTTTTGTCTTGTTTATGTGGTGTGAAGTGCTCGGCGCCCGAGGGCTTTGTCTGCGCAGGTGACAGGAGAAGCAGGAGCAGGCGAGTCAAAGTGTAAATGTTGGTTAAAAATAGTTCAGAAGCAGAATAGTTAATAGAAACAAAATCAGTCGCAAACTGAGCACACCTGTGGTCAGTTGTACTCGCCAGGATCTGTCTCCAGGGGGCTGTGGAGAACGTATAACAGCACCAGCACCAAGACAAGGGTTGAGTTTGGTTCCTTGTTTGATTATGTTTCTCTTTCTTCGGATTGGATTGGACAGGACGTGCTGCTTTGATCAAACGGTGTAATAGAAGAAGCTGTATTTCAAAGAGGGCCTTTATTACCGGGCTCTAGATGGGTTGTCAGTTTTTCTTTAACGTTTTCTGGCCCTGTTTTTTTTTAATCTTCAGTGTATTCCTCTGTGAGGTATTTTAAATAGAAAATACTATATATTTTGGCAGCAATGGTGGAGATGGAACCACACGTCTTTTATTTATGTCAGTCCTATGTTAATTACCTAGTATCTTAAAGAAGTCAGATAGTGGTCAGTGTGAATTCCCCCTTGGCTCACTCCAATTGTAATTCTTTAAATGTTTTAGTGTTGTTTGAGAACAACATGTTAGAAAGTGTTATGACGAGTTATTTAATCCATTAATAAAGACAAAAGAGCTCAACACTGTGGTTTCGAAAGTGAATTTCCCGTTCATTTTCTCCATAAGGATTTTGATTATCAGCCATAATGTCTAAACCATCCGTAAAACAAAAGTTAATGCTCCTGTAGAAGCTAAAAGTCAGTATAAAATCCACACTACACACAATCGTCACAGCAACGTCTCTGATTGGTAGAGCTCGCGGTTACCATAGAAACAGCTAGCGTGCAGTCTATGATTGTGTACACAGTCTTATGATTTTTGAGTACCCTTCTAATTGTTCTTAACAGTATTAATTATAGGCTGATATTTATACTTAAATATGCTATATATCATGAATTATAGGGAAAAAACAAGCAATTCTATGTAAAATCAGACATTCAGCACCCCCATATTGCCCGAATGGAATGATCCTCTGTTACGTGTTCACATTTTCAGAAACTGTAAAGATTCGAATGTGAAATTGCCAGTCGAATCACATTACATTTTGCATTTTTGTAAACGGTTATTTTGTCTTGTGTTCTGAAAAAGGGAATTCAAAAAGTTCAACAGAGTGAGGCATCACACTTCTGTTCCATCTCTGTTGGGAGACGCAGTAGCTAGGACAGCCTGCTAGCCGTCAGAAGCAGAGTATGAGGGCCCTCACAGTACCTAGGTAAGGACTACTAGCTAGTCAGAAGCAGAGTAGAGGGCCCGGACAGTGCCTAGTAAGGCTACTAGCCCCTCAGAAGCAGATAGAGGGCCCTGACAGTACCTAGGTAAGGACTACTAGCCGTCGGGGCAGAGTATAGGGCCCTGCAGTACCTAGGTAAGGACTACTAGCAGTCAGGAGCAGAGTATAGGGCCCTGACGTACCTAGGTAAGGACTACTAGCCATCAGGAGCAGAGTATGGGGCCCTGACATACCTAGGTAAAGGGCTACTAGCCAGTCAGAAGCAGAGTATGAGGGCCCTGACAGTACCTAGGTAGGACTACTAGCCAGTCAGAAGCAGAGTATGAGGCCCTCACAGTACCTAGGTAAGGACTACTAGCCAGTCAGGAGCTGAGTATGAGGGCGTACCACGCTAGCAGCTAGGCGAGCATTTTAACAAAGTGTTTTTGCTGGACGTAAAGTAAAGGAGCTCTATTGTAGCCCAAAACATCTCCAAGTCCACCCCAACTTGGAGATGGTAAGTCCCTTTGAGGGGGACTTTGTTTTTTTCACTTTGTAAACCTATTAACACAATAAAGGAAAGGGAAAAGGCCAAAAAGCATAATATGAGCACTCATGATTTCAATAATGACAAAAGTATTGTGATTTTTTTATTTTTTTATTTCCATAATTTAGCAGCCCTGTTGCACATGTCTACACTGTGTATTTAAAGATTAGTTTGTGAATAGAAGCAGCTAGTTTTGAGCCTGAATGCTCATCACAGCGATTAATACTGGTCACTTTTGGACGTGACATAGAAACGAGTGGCCTGGAAGCTGGAGCTGGCTCCATATAAATATTTGATTGTGGTTTCTGGAACAAGTAGATATTTCTCACTAGACTCCCAAACTGTTCCCAAATTACATTCATCCCTTGTAGAAGAGATATAAGAGAGAAATAAATAATGCATATTTCTAGGCTTCCGTCACTTTTTAGACGTTTTAGTTGCTTTTTCTTTTGTTGCGGTTGTTGTTTTTCCAATGTTTCTGTTGCATTTTTGTCATTTTAATGCTTTTTTGATATTAATGTTCCCTTTTTGCCATTTTGTTTGGCTGATTGTCACTTTGTTTCACAAGTTTTCAACCCTTTTTTTCACCAGTAAATACACCACTAACACTTTTTCTAACACAAACACTAGTTTCACACTTACTCTTGGAATTCATAGTCTATAAACCTAATTTTTATGAAATCACACCTCATTTTTGAGATCAAACAGCAAAAATATGCTATAATATTAAATAAATCTCCCAAAATGTAATGAAAGAAACTGAAACTGATCTTCAATTTTACTTGTGAAGAAGGTTGTGTGGAAGAAACCTAAATTTCTGATATACAAACTTTTAAAACGGGTCAAATTTGACCAGATTAAGGACAAGATTAAGATTAAGATCAAAGGAAACTGATCTCTGCAGTGAGAAGGTATCATGTATAGACAAACAGCTGCATGTTCCATGTAAACGAGGTAAAGAGAGTTACTGCAGCACATCTTGGATGTTTATTTCAACTGGAGGCTTTCTTTATACCGAGCCTTGTCCTGTCAGTGTGTTTTTCACCCTTTCTTAACGATATCACACTCATGTAAACACACAGCACACACAGTAGTAGTATAGATGTTTGCTCATTTGCATAGTAATGGACTGCTGCATTCCAAAGCAGAGTGACAAAAGCGTTGTCTCTGTGTATGTGTGTTCCTGCTGTTTCTCAGCTCTATGGCAGCCATAAAACAGGAGTTCTCATCATAACAGGCCCTCCTGAAGGAAAGCACTGCAAACAGACCCTCGTAAAGACAAGTCCTTTTAAAGAGTTTTACCGGGGACTAAAAAGTTTTTAAACCCCAAGGTGGGGTTTTACTTTAAAACCCTTTAAAAAAGTACTTTTCCCCATCTATTGACTTTTTGGGAAAAGTATTGTTCTTGTCAAGGGTTGTCGTGTGTCCACAAGGCCGCAGGGGAAATGTTTTTTACTGAGGGGAGCCGAAATAAAATCACAGGCGGCCCAAAATGGCCCTCGCGAGAGACTGTCCCAATTTTTTTTAAGAAGGAAGTTCCTGTGCTTTTTATTTTAATCGTGGTGGGTTTCGCCACTCGTCTGGATCACTGTAAAGGCGCATGTGTAGGAAAAACCCTTTTGCGTCCTTTTTTAAATATCACTTTAAAAATATTATTTGCAAACATCAAAGAAAATTAAATGTATCATTTTCTGCTCTCGGCTGCTTTCAGTATTCGGAAATACAGATTTAAAAAAATTGAAAGGAAATATTTCCCCATTTTTTTTATTAAAAAAATGAACGAAATGTATGAAAAGCCCTATTAAAAAAAAAAATTTTAAAAGATATTTGGCCCCTTCCCTGTATACTAGTGGGGAAAAGTTTAAGGGTTTTTTTCGTTCCAGTAGAAATCTAAAGCCCAAAAATAAACCCCAAAAAATACTGAATATTGCTTCAGATTATTTTTACCCAAACGGAAAAGGTAGGGGGAAAGTCACATTTCCAGTTTTTTTAACTTCATAATTCTAAGTGATTTAGAATGGTTTTTGAGGCTTTCCCCATATATTAAAAAAAAAGGATGGAGGGAAAAAAAATGACAGATGATTAGATAATTGACAGTTGCCACATGAATGAAATCCAAAAGTGCCCCCCCCCCCTTCACCAAAGGACACTGTGACATCACCATACAGGATTTCAGGTCAATGATTTTCAAACTGTCGCCTGCTGTGGGTTGGGTCTGCTGGTGTCTGATAAAAGCTGCTCATGATGTGTCAGGTCTCTCATCTTCCTCCATCCTGCCGACCCCCCCACCCCCTAACACACACAACCCACCCACACACACACACACACACACACACACCACCACACACACACACACACACACACACACACACACACACACACACACACATACACAACCTCCAAGCCCTTGCTGTGGTTATGTAACATTGTAAATCCTAAAGTACCATCTGGTACCAACAATACTATCTATCACTAATTGTTGTTGATGCACATGGAAACAATCACCAGATCTCGTTCTCTCTCTCTCTCTCACACACTACACACACACACACACACACACACACAGACAGACACACACACTGAAAAGTGTATTCATTTGAGGACTTTCCTGCTTACATGTCTAACCCAAAAAATACAGGCCGAGACAAAATGAGCACACTTTAAAGTCTGCAAGTGTGTGCAAATTCAACTAAGTCTCTTCTGATGGATAGCAAACACACACACACACACGCACGCACACACACATTTCAACATCTATTATCTCCCCTTTGTTAAGATTAAAGCAGCTCAGGTTGCACGGGGGATTAGACTGGTTGGGAATTGTAATTGCTGGGAACGAGTCACCCAGCGGTGTGTGTGTGTGTGTGTGTGTGTGTGTGTGTGTGTGTGTGTGTGTGTGTGTGTGTGTGTGTGTGTGTGTGTGTGTGTGTCTGCGTGCGTGCGTGTTAGGGTCAAGCACAGGAGGTCAGGGATTACATGACCCACAATGTACATTACTGTTGTGTGCTTGGTCAGTTTTTGTGAACTGTTTCACTCCACTAAAAGCCTGCTTGTGACTGGCTTCAGTATAATGCAGGGGAGCTCAGAGCTTAAAAATCTTTATGATTCACATCACAGCCTGGATCTCCTTTAATTTGCACACAACAAAGGTCCCATTTACTCTGTGTTGTCCAAACTATTACCCTTGATATACAGCATGTAGGTCACTACATGGACACACATGGTTGAGAGCTTTTGCATGTACAGCCCCACCCCCGCACACCCGTTAATGTTGACACCGGAGGGGACAGGCGGGATGAGGAGGCAACTTTTTAGATGATGCTAATAATGTCATGCTATCTGCCTTGATTAGAAACATTAAATGCAAACAGTGCTCCATAAAATTAGACCCATGCTCATCGTAATGATCATCCCAGTAGCTGCCCTGCAACAAGGTATCAGTGCCAGTTAACTGATTCCAGTCAGTAACTTTGCTGTCATATTAAGCACGTTTACATGCAAACTTATAATCCACTATTATTCTGAATATGACAATATTTCAAATTGGAAATGGTTCCTGTATTCTGTTTAGATATTCCACATAAGGCCTTGTCCTAAATAAAGCATTTTCCAATTAAGACAGGTAGGATATTTTCAGATTATTCAGGTTTTAGAAGCATTCTTTGAACATGTATATATGAGCGTTGGCATTGCATAGTTTGTCCACCAGACGGCGCTCTACAACGTCCCTGTTGGCAACACTGTGTTTTTGTTCAATGGACTTTAAGTTTCATGTCTTAAGTTTGTATTTTTATACATTTTATTTAGCACAACTTTAATATATTTTGATGTTACTCTTTTCTGTTGTGACAATAAAACAAATTATCACATTATTTTAGTGAGAACTCATAAATAACTACAAATAACTCATGTTTGGCAAATTTGTTTATGTTTTGTAACGCGTGTCGGCCGATTTATCGGCATATCTGATTTTTAAATAATCAAATATTTGTAGCGGTATCGGTCCTAAAAAGTCTTTCAGTAGACTTATAATGATTATTAAGCAATTTGCTTTCTGATTCTGTTATTCCGATGCATATTGACGCATATTTGGTGGCCTTTAAAAAAACACAATTACAATCAGGATCAGGATTCAAATGTATTGGAATAGTCGAGAACAGTTAAAAACTGAGACTTTCTTTGGTTGAAAAATTATCTTTTAAATTGCTGTGTGAATTGAGCCATTTAATGGCTCAATTCACACAAGATCGAAAAATAATTTGCCTCTACCCATTCACTCCCGTTCATATCTTCTCATACATAGGTCCCATGGACTGGAAGTAGAAGGGCGTGACTTGGATGAAGCCAGTTTTGTGCGCTGCTTTGTCACTTTTTATGTAACGGTCATTTCTGAAAGTTTTAGTTCAACATTTGAACTGTTTTTCCCAGACAGCTGTGGTCATTTCTGTGGTGCATCCAGTGCTACATCAAACCACATTAGTACTGCCCACTGCAGTAGAAAATACCTTCAGGTGAAAAGCTGCAGTGCAACACTAATGAGACTTCTACACCTTCTTATTACTTTGAAGTAGGCGAGTGCGAGGGAGCACTGAGTTACTTCTTTGTTTACTCGAACGTATCAAAAGTTTTGTCTATTGTTTTCACACCCACAGAGAATATAACAATTAAAGGGTAGAGTTCCTAAACTAGTCACTGTAAAGTATGTTCATGCAGTAGATTGTTTAGATAAATAACCGATTTATCATTTTGTTATACTCAGTGATCCTTTAAAATGCATTTATGTCTATACAATTCCATAAAAAGTACAACTTTGAAATTATGCATTATATATTTATATGCTCAGCTAAAGTTATAATGAGGCTTCAGCACTGCGTTAGGGTTAGGGTTTTTCAGCAGGGCCCTTGATTTGTAGATAAAAATATTTTCAAGCCGGGGGGACCTGTAGATATATATATATATATATATATATATATATATATATATATATATATATATATATATATACACTACCGGTCAAAAGTTTGGGGTCACTTAGAAATTTCCATTGCACTCCATTATAGACAGAATCCCAGCTGAGATCGGTTGCCTTGTTTTTTAACCAGGGCAGCAGTTTTTAGATTACATTATGTGCTTACAAAATTGCATAAGGGTTGTCCAATGTTTTCTTAGTTTTTTTTTAAAATGATATCAGATTAGTAAACAGAATGTGCCTTTGGAACATTGGATGAATGGGTGCTGATAATGGGTAATGTAGATATTGCATTAAAGATCACCCCCCCCACTCAGATCAGCTGCTATCCTGTCTATAATGGAGTGAAATGGAAATTTGTAAGTCAACCCAAACTTTTGACCGGTAGTGAAGGTATTATAGGCCTACAGTATATGTAGATATTAATTAAACTTATTTCCATTTATATATTTAATTAGAAAGGTTGCAATGCCACACAGCTCTATTCAAACCTGCTAGTAGATCATTACCTAGGCTATTGTATGCACATTTTTGTTTTTATTTCACACTTGCTTTAGTAATGTCAACGTCTGTTTCACATGCCAATAAAGCCCTTTTTGAAGTGGCTTGAGATCAGCTGTTTCTCCATGAAGGGGCGAGAGAGAGAGAGAGAGAGAGAGAGATGCGCAACAATCAGCGGAGACATAATGCAGGAGATTCATAATTGAATCTGGAAGGAATTGTGGTCCCCGCTACATATTTTCTTGTCTTTGTTTTGGTCATTTTTTGAGCTTTGTGGTGTAGCTTTATCGTCTTTACGTTCACACGGCAGTCCTTCACAAACAAAATGCTTTGTTAGGAGTGCATCAGAACCATGCATCATTTGTTTATATTTAGTGTTCGCCCCCCCCCCTGTCATAACTCTGGGTTCCCAAACTAGGTGGCGCCCCCTATAGTTTGGGAACCACTAGGTTAGGGTTAGGTCGAGTTTCAGGTTCACGTGTATGCCCCTATCTCTCCACTCAGACTCCATGCTTCTTGCTCTGTGCTTGCCTCTTTGGCACAAGCGTGTGAGTGAGACACATTCTGAGCTGGAGAATCTCTTTCTGTCAGTTTGGTGTTATTTTCATTTCGAAACCTCTTTGTTCTCGCGTGAGACCACGCTACGCAAACTAATGTGAACCCATGAGAGCTGCTGGTCTTTGCCTGAGGACTTGCACTGCCCTCCATAGCTTATTAATGCCTGCTATTTTTTTACGTGTTGATTTTGTGTTACTGTGTTGTTGTTCAAAACATCAGAGTGCTGGGTGAAGATAATTAGAGTCTTGATAATAATACATTTATTTAATATAGCACCTCTTACAAAAGTGATCTTTTTCTCCTATACGGCAGGTTTAAAGGTTTTTCTCTTACCTTGACTCTGCCGTCATCTGCAGAAGCATCACGTGATGTTGCTGTGGCGTCTACTGTGGGTGTGATGTATTTAGTGTGTGTCCCTCTACCTGCGTGATGGAATGACGCTGTGTCGACCCCCCCAGGGAACCCCCCCACCTGACGTCCCCCAGACAGCAGGGAGAGTCTCTGTAGAACTGCATCCCAGGTGTGGGAAAGTTATGCTCCTTCATTCTGGTTTACAGTTCTGGGGGCACGCTTTGGGATCTCCACTGCCTCAGCAATCCAGCGATGATATTTGTTGCTTCCTGTTCGGAAGTCTTAGCCTCCTTCCAGTTCATGATGTGATTTTCCCTTTTGCAGTGGTCTGAGAAGGCTGATTTCAGATTGTCCTGCTCTGCCTATTATTTAATTATTTAGTGCTCCAGAGCTTTTCTTCTCACACTCTTTTTTTGTGTTCATTCTTGTGTGTACTAAAGGGTCTGCCTGTTTCCCCGATGTATGTTTTATTGCATGACGGGCATGGGTTCTCATATATCACACTATATTTTTTCTCCAAGTCAATCTGGTCCTCAGGATGTACAAGAACCTGCTGCATTGTGTGGTTTTACGGGTGTGTTTATGTGGTGTTTGCTGATCACCCTTTGGATGGTCTCAGGGATCCCTCTGGTGTATGGTAGTGAGACCATGCCTCGACTTTCTCTCCTCTTTTCTGTCTTCTTTCTTCCTTCTTCTTTAAGCCTGTCGTATAAGAAAAAAAAACACTTGTAAATTTAAATAGTAGACTAAGTGAACTTGTTTGGATCATGAGCATAAAGTGCTTCAGAAGAGTAAAATTGTTAAAAAATAAGACGGAAAAAAACAGTAAAAGGTTTAGGGTTAGGTATTAGAAAAGCCATCTTGATGGCTTCCTCCCCTTTGTCAGACGGCGCGGTAAGGGTTAATACCAGTAAAGTAAAACTTAAACAAAATTACAAACATGAGTCAAAGGCCAGTTTAAACAGGGGAGTCTTTTGATCACAGCAGGAGTGCTGGGGAGAGAGTCAGAAGGCTGTGTGACCGCCTGCTGACCACACACACCATCTGCCCTTCATACACACCCATCGTTGCTCCTGTGTATGTGTATGTGTGTGTCCATGTGTGCAGTATGTGCGTATATATTGATGTGTTGGTATCATTGATCTCTGCTTTGTAGCAAAGGGCTGTAAAGCCTGTCTTGGTTGGATGACGAGCTGACTGCCTGGATACAGTGGATGCTGAATAGCTGACGTCGCGGTGTGGGGCTAAGAAAACAACAGCTGGCCCATTATTTACCTCATTAATTATTGTATTCATCAACATCAGCATTAACGCAAGCTATTGCCATCAAAAATAATCTGTTTTTACCTGAAGTTGTAAAACTCTTGCTGATAAAGCTGCAGCGATTATTCCATTGGTTGTCAACTGTTTGATAATCAATTCATCGAGCAAATAAGTTAATATTCTCTGATGTCATTGTCTTTCACAAGAATATTTTCTTGCGTCTTCACTTCTGTGGGACAGTAACCTGAATATCTTTGAGTTGTGGACAAAACAAGACATTGGAGGACGTCCTCTTTGGCTTTGGGAAACCCTGATTTGACTTTTTACAATTTCCTGACATTTAATAGACCAAACAACAAATCAATCAGTCGAGAAACTATTGAACAAAATTATCACAGTTTTTCAGACAGGATAACTATCTTCAATCAACTGTCCTTAGGCATTCTTATAATAACCAAAATATTCCCATGCTTCAGACGTAGTCCTCTAAGAGGGCTGATAAATGTCCTGAGCGCCGTCGTCTCCTCCTTCCGCCATGATTCCAACTTCAGGAAATGCACGTTGGAGGCTACGCAGTGCGCCTGCGCGGCAACTTCAGGAGCCTCGGATGAAGCTGGGAAGGATTAAACACGCGGTTTCCACACCGTGGTAATCAATGATATTTTAAATGAAAACAACAATTGTTATTGTCAACATTTTTAAAGTAGTTTACCGTTACACCGGTAATCGTTACATGCCTGGGTAGAAATTTGTTTCCTTGTGACCGTTGGAAATGAATCCATTTTCAGTATTTGCATGAAGCTGTCACTTCTCTGAAAACACTTTGATGCTGTTGCTTTTCCTCTCCTCTCCTTGTTTTAGCTGGAAAAGGAAGTGTTTACGCCATGACTTGCCATTAACAGTCAGTAAACGACAACAGCTGTGCTCTGTCTATGCGGCAGAAACCATCAATGACATTTCCATAAATAAATCCTGACGATAAACGGCACGTAGCGTCTCCCTTTTACTTTGCCCGGGCAGTTGGGGTTCACTTGTAATAGGGCCTCACTGGGATGTAATGTGCCCCTCGGCCGCTTTACTGGAGGTCATGGGCTCATGTGCAAGGATAAATGTCAACAGCTGATCGCAATTCAACATTTGACTTTGCTGTCTCAACCAAACAACCAATGTAAATGTCAAGTTTTATTCTGTAAGTAATCATATAAACAATAATTGGGCTGTTGATGATTCATTTTGTATTTATATTATGGCATCATGTTAGCTAGCTTTACACAGACTGTCCGCTTATTATTGTCTTACTAACACATTGGATTTAGATATCAACATAATAATGTCTATTTACATGATAAATGAACAAAACCTCTGTTTCCTTTCCTCTGTTTTCGTATCGTATACGACTGCTGAGTAGGGCTGGGCAATATAGACAAAATCAAATATAACCAAATTCTTGACCAAATACCTAGATGTCGATATTGCGACGATATTGTATGGTTGACTATTGGTGCTTTAATTAATAAAATGTTATTTACACAATGAGATTTTTGATAAATAATCTCCAGAAAGGATTTAATGACTTAGTGGGTAAAGGTAAATAATAGAACAGTCTGGTAAATTCAGAAATCACTTTACTCAGTAAAGTTTACTTTAATGCAGCCTATAAAACTAGGAAAAGACAACACTTATCTTTGTTACAACATTACAATATTGAAAATCTAAGATGATATCTAGTCTTATATCGCAATATTAATATAACATTGATATATTACCCAGCCCTACTGTTGAGCACAGTCATTGTAATTGGTCCAGTGTTACACAAGACAAGCGGCAATAGTAGTTATTGGGCAACTGTGCACCTTCAATGTATATCGACAAAAAGCGCTTGTTTTGCCACTGGCATGCTCAGATCATGGTTCTAAGTCTCGGACAACCTTATTGAAAGGATTACTACAGAGCAAGATCATTTCTATTTAGCCTGAAACAAAACCCCAATCACTACGGGTGCAGGAAGGAATCCTGGAAACACGTCTAAAAAAAGGGGCTCTCTACAAAGTATAGAGTGTGGTCTTGTCCTACTCTATCTGTAAGGCCAGGCAGCTTTATGTGTATAGCACATTTCAGGGGAATTCAAAGTGCTTTACAAAAAATTGCCGTACAAGAAATTAAACATTAAAGAGCAGTTAAGACAGTTAAACATTTCAGATAAAGTAGCAGAATTTATGCTGCTGGTATGGGGCAGCGTATAAGCCGCTGCCCCATACACGTTATCGGAGCGCCATAATCATTTGGTGGACACCCACATTGACCAATACGGTCGGCATTCTATAGAGGCAGAACCACATGTCTTTACCATCTCATCCATCCACCACGGGCCCCGCAGGAACCACGGGACTTTGTACTCTGGTTGCCTATACCCAAGAGTGGAAGTACTTCTCTTTACACTACAAGATAGTCGTCACTACAAGGCTTAGTTTAATCACGGCAAACTTTGCAAAATCCTGAACATGAATCCTGACTATTCATTACAACCCCAACCGGCCCCGTCAGACTCCACCTAGCAAGTGTGCGCATGCGCTACAATGCAAGCTGCCTGTTGCAGTGCTCCATCACTGGTGCTACTGTGACACAGAGTTTCCCTTCGGGGATCAATAAAGTATTTCTGAATCTGAATCTGAAGAGCCTGGGTCTGTCTGAGGTTTCTTCCCAAAGGGAAGTTTTTCCCCGCCACGGTCGCACTGTTGCTTGCTCTGGAGGGAAATACTAAAACATTACTAAACACATAACATAAATTACATAAACTAGTAAATTATAGAGTGTGGTCTAGACCTACTCTATCTGTAAAGTGTCTCGAGATAACTCTTGTAATTAATTGATAATATAAATAAAACTGATTTTAATTGAATTGAATAGTAAGTATATAGTATAACAGTAATATGTAGTTGAGATCAACATGTCTTTATAGATATGAAAACTCCTGTTTTCATGGCAATGTGACTTATTTTAAATCAGTGTTATCTAGTTTCCTCAATCATAACCCACTTATGATGTTTACATGCACCAAGCCAAAAACTGGGCTACGGACTGGCTGGGTTCCTGCTGCGTTTCCCCCCAGACTGAATGTCTAATAAGCTGACTGACTGACTGACATGCAGGCTGAAGTGAAGTGGTTAAATGAAATTGTGTCTCCATGTTCCTGATTATTGGTCTATATTAAAGAGAATGATTCATGGTCATGTCATACGGATCACAAAAAAGTTGCCAAAAAAGTTCACTCTTTAAAAACTAGTCAAGTAGTCAAGTGTCTAAAGTCAAGGTGCAGCTTTCTGCTCCTCGTTTATGGTTTATTCATAATGAGACTTCACACTCCCAAGGACCGGGGACTGGACTTTCTGACATGTCTGTGTGTGTGTGTGTGTGTGTGTGTGTGCGTGCGTGCGTGCGTGCGTGTGTGTGTCTGTGCGTGCGTGCGTGTGTTTTTGAGGCAGAACCATTGAGAGTGTGCGAGTTAAAACTGGACAGGTGTTGTGGATGCTGTTGGCTGCCTTCAGATGGCTGGTCTATTCTGATGGAAAGAGGTGGCTGGGTTTGTACTTGTCACACACACACATATACACACACACACACACACACACACACAAGCTGCGTGGTGGCTGACATTCTCCTTTTTCACCTCTAATTGGTCCTCTGGGAGTTGTCAGAGGTCTCAGTGGCTGTCTGCAAGGTGGCAACATATACACACACACACACACACACACACACACACACACACACACACACAAATACACAGCCATGCATCAGGAGAAGTAGGAGATGGAGGCGACAGAGGAAGAGAGATGCTGTGATTGTCACCTTAAGGTCAGGAACATTTATCACGGTTTGTAGGGACAAAGGAGGGAGATCGGAGAGGAAATATATCACGTTGGCCTGTGCTGCTGTTCTGAACTGGCTCAGACTGTTGAATGAATCCAGACTGCTTTAATTACAGTGTCGCTGCTGTTCTGAGCATATCAACTCATACACGCCACCTAGTTATGCGCCAGGCCACGGAGTGCTTGCTCTATTCCGTTGGCTGCAGCCCACAGAGGCTTGTATGTGATGTGATGTGCAGAGCTCTGATTGTGCATCTCGAGTCTCAGCATAACATAATTGAATCGACTCAGTACTTCAAATCTGTGTTGTACTTGAACTGGAACTTAGTGTTTCATCATAAGGACCCCGTATTCTGTGATAGCTCAATGTTTGCTTGCCTCGTTGTTGTGGAAAGGCTCATTAGGCTTTTGCTTTGGACTGATGTTATTTAGTAGGTTGTAGATTGTCAGTTCTCTCTTTTACTCGGACATCTCCATGAGCGCTTCTGCCACCCAGAGTGGACAAATGCCTAACTCGCTTCCTTGCCTTGGCTACAAAAAACATGTCCGTTGTTCTGGAAGATTTTACCCTAAACGCAAACACTGCTGTTATTTATTTGTGTTAGGACAATGCACATTATTCAACATATCGGTAAATGCGTAATTTTCAAATGAAGTCCTAGTTAGCCAGCATCCATATGTTTATAGTGGGAGGAAACCGGAGCACCAGAGGAAACCCACGCAAACACGGGTAGAACATGCAAACTCCACACGGAAAGGCCCTGCCTGGACCGGGGATCAAATTGTGCAGTGCCTATTTGCCGTGAGGCAGAAGTGCTAACCACTGAGACACCAATTATGAGGTGTAGTGCAACAGCCGGTGGTCTGGACCCCAATTTTAGGACAGAACATTCCTCAGTATTTAAAATAAAGAAATTGGTTTTCTAGCCGAATTTTAATGAAGATTTATGAAAGACCATTTTAATTTAGAATCACCACTATGCTGCATGACCTACTTCAGCCCTCTCATTATTTTTAAATGAGGTTAGCGGCGGTGCCAACACAGGGGTCGCCGGCAAAAAACACATAGGGCAATGCAAAGTCGCTGCATTGGCCATTCAAGTATGTGCAAGCCCACATTTAAAGGTTTAAAGATTGTGTTATTGCTGTTAATTTTAGCGCTTTTAACGTCTCTCTTTCCGGGTCAAAAACCACGTCAAAGGAGAGCGGGCAGTTCTGACCTACCGAGCATGCCCAGACTCATAACCTAAGCTTAGCTTGGTTAAAGGTCCATGCCATGAATATTTCACTTTATGACGTTTTTTAACATTATTATGAGTTCCCCTAGCCTGCCTATGGTCCCCCAGTGGCTAGAAATGGTGTTAGGTGTAAACCGAGCCCTGGGTATCCTGCTCTGCCTTTGAGAAAATGAAAGATGGGCCGATCTGGAATCTTGCCCCTTATGACCTCATAAAGAGCATGTTTACCTCCCTTTCTCTGCTTTGCCTGCCCAGAGAATTTGACCCACCCATCAGAGAGAGACATTATGGCTTTCAAATGTGCAAAGTGGCTGTTGGTCAAGGCCACACCCTCAGCCTCCACCTTTTTTTGTATGAAGCTTCAAGTTTATTAATAAAGCGCACTTTGTTCTGCCAACCTGCCTGACTGGTCTCCTGCATTTAGGTCCACCTACAGTACCAAACTCTCCTGTGTGACTATTGGAGTAAAAGTTTTAGTATTAAAGTATTAGAAACCATTATGCTGTGTTTTACACAACGGACCCCCACCTTCGCAGCCCCCTGCGTTGTGTTAACAAAGGGCTGTTCTCTGTCTCTAGGCCGCTAATGGCAAGTGCCCAGTACAGGGCTTTATTTCGGATGGTCCGACAGTTTTTGGAGTTTTGGAGACAAGAGCCACATATTGGACGCAAAATGGCTCAAGCGTGATGTGTGAATCGTTCAAAAACGCAAAACACGTGCCTCGCCAGTGACTCACAGAAACATTCCAGATATCTAGCAGGCTAAATATCTGCGGCTGCCGGTTGGCATGGGCCGGTTACTGGTTGACGGTTTCAAATCCACTCAAATTTTCCTTCACACCGTTCCTGTGGTATGAGCGTTTCTTCATGAGTTGGTAAGGGCAGAAAATGCAGTTTATAAATCCCTCTCCCTGCCTTTGTGCAGTGTGTTTATATATTGTGTTTTAATTTACCCAGACATTTCAAAATAATACATTTTAGAGCTGTAATTGCAATACTGTAGAATCGTGATATTTTGGCTGATGGTTATCAAACGGTCACAATCTTATACCACCCCGTGCCTAGCTGCCATGGAGCCACAGCTCCTTTAGAAGCTGAATTGCCACCCCATTTGTATATAAGGTAGCCCCGTGGGTGTGGTCAGAAAGATGGCCTGCACATTCTTTATTAATTTCCTCCTGTAATCTTAGTTTAACTAATCTCTGCAGTGGTTGAGTTTGTACAGTTAAGTAAGCCCTTTGAGCAGATGGTGCTCTAGATCAACTGCTGCAGCAACACCCTGTCAACATGTTTCAAAGTCCGTTTGGATAAAAGAGGAATCACAGCAGAGTATTTGGAAAGTTTCCAATTTAGTAGCCAGTATGATTTTCACACATAATAAGCCTGTTGGGGAGTAAGCAGTGTGGCAAGATCGCTACCGCAGTCTTGCAAACTGTTGGCGGGTTGGTTTGTGTACCACAACCATTGCAACGCACAGAACTGACTGTAAAGTAGTAAACTAGTCTTAACGACTACACATAGCGCTTTTAATTAGAACAGGAACCATTTACAAACATACACTGTGGCCGAGGCCGTACAAGGTGCCACCTGCTCATCTGATAAACACTCACACACAATCACGGGATTCAGTGTATTGCCCAAGGACACTTTAACGTGGGACCACAGATTGAACCGCTAACCTTTCAATTGACAGGCAACAACTCAACCATTGAGCCACAAGCCGCAACGGCCTCCAAAAGCCCAAACAATACAGGCAAATCCCACATGTCTTAATCAGAAGATTTCCACATGGAATATGCTGTTTTCATAATCTGTACCAAATTCAGAATATTGTCATATTTGGAATTATAGTGCAAAGTGTGGATGTAAACTGCTGTGATTTTGGTGCTGACTTCTTTAGGGGTTAGACTTAGGCCGACAGTGCTTTCGGTGACTTCACACACATTCACATACACACTAGAATAATTATGCGATGGGGGAAAAGTCCCTTTGAACCGAAAAACTTGAAGGCTCCAGCCTCTTTCGCTGCACAATAATGGAGCGGTGAGGCTCGTTAAAAACCGAGTGAAGGCGTACAGCCAGAATCAATCAGTCTCCTGTGTGTTCTTCACCTGATTAAATTAAAGCCTTTTCATACAGCGCCAAGTTAATGGGACTAATGCAGTACAGGCAGAGAGTGGGGAAGGAAACATTAGACAGAACAAGATAGAGACAAGGAAGGGCAAGAGACAGGGAGAGAGCAAGGGAGACTACTTTGGTATTTGTCAGTTCAGGGCTCCAACAACATCAATAACATTAAGCAGATTAAATATCTTTACAATGCAGGACATGAGAATAATGCAACTGTATACTTTAATTGGTCAGAATAATGGTTTCATTGGACTATAGGAATTACAATGCTTCAACCGTGCTACATTTGGGTTGTGATTGCTAAAGGGTGAAAACCACTGTTGCACATCAGGGCTGCACCCTAGTGCTGTAAATGTGAACTGATTATCCTTCAAATCAAGCTCAGCCAGCTCACAATTAGCATTAGTTAGTTAAATTAATCAGTCGGTTTGTCATCACGTCTGTTTTTCTTCAATGAGCAGCCTCAAAGAAGCACTTCACTCTTCATCAGGGCTGGGTATCGTCCCCGATTTCCTGAATCGATTTGATTCCAGAGATAGGGACTCGAGTTTGAGACTGACTCGAGTTGTGACTTCAGACTTGACTCGAGACTCGTCCTCAAAAGACTTCAGGCTTGACTCCGACTCGAAATGCAGGATTTTTATTTTTACATCATCTGATGAGCTGACCGTAACCTTTGACCTACCCACGTAACACGGAATATGTAACGTATCTGCTGTGCACGGCCACACGTGAGGGAGGACAACAAACATGTCAACTGCTTGTTCCATTCATCACAAACTTTGGCTTTAAACATTTCGGCCAACAAATAAAAGAAACCCCGAATGCTAAATATGTGGACTCTAGGTCAAAGACTTGAGACTTGACTTGGACTCCAGCTCAGTGACTTCATCACATTTCCTTTGCAAAACCAATTTAGCTTGGATATGAAAGAGATTCATCGTTTGTTTTGATTTCCTCTAACCGGGTGCATTAATAAAGTCAGAATCAGAATCAGAATCAGAATCAGAAATACTTTATTGATCCCCGAAGGGAAACTCTGTGTTGTAGTTGCACAATATTATAAATAGTGTAGAAATACAAGAAATAAAGAATATAAGGAATTGGATACGTACGGTATTTACATAAAGGAATGTTATTATACATTATTTACATAATTCACATAATTAAGGATTTGGAATGGTGAAAAGTTAAATAATAATAAATAATAATAATTGTGGTATTTGAGATTGCACACATGTCAGGCCAGTGTTATTGCACAAAACAGATAATACAGATAATATTGTCCAGTTTCAACCTCTATGTGTGTGTGTGGTGTGTGTGTGTGTGTGTGTGGTGTTGTTGTGTGGTGTGTGTGTTGTGTGTCAGACACTTAGAGGGAGGAGTTAAAAAGTTGATGGCCACAGGCAGGAATGACTTCCTGTGGCGCTCTGTAGTGCATTTGGGAGAATGAGTCTGTCACTGAAAGTGCTCCTGTGATTGAGCAACAAGCCATGGAGTGGGTGCGAGACATTGTCCAAGATGGCATGTAATTTGGACAGCATCCTCCTATCTGACACCCCCGACAGAGAGTCCAGATCCACCCCCACGACGTCACTGGCCTTGCGAATCAGTTTGTTGAGTCTGTTGGCGTCCGCTACCCTCAGCCTGCTGCCCCAGCATGCAACAGCAAAGAGGATAGCACTGGCCACCACAGACTCATAAAACATCTTCAGCATTGTCCTGCAGATGTTGAAGGACCTCAGCCTCCTCAGAAAATAGAGACGGCTTTGGCCCTTCCTGTAGAGGCTTGAGTGTTCTTGGCCCAGTCCAGTTTATTGTCCAAGTGCACTCCCAGGTATTTGTAGTCCTCCACGATGTCCACACTAACCCCCTGGATGGAAACAGGGCTCACTGCTGCCTTGGCTCTCCTTAGATCCACCACCAGCTCCTTGGTCTTTGTCACATTGAGCTGTAGATGGTTCTGCTCACTCCATGTGACAAAGTCCCCCACCACAGCTCTGTACTCAGCCTCGTCCCCCTCGCTGATACATCCAACCACAGCAGAGTCATCAGAAAACTTCTGAAGATGGCAGGACTCTGTGTGGTAGTTGAAGTCTGTGGTGTAGATGGTGAAGAGGAAGGGAGAGAGGACAGTCCCCTGCGGGGCCCCGGTGTTGCTGACCACTCTGTCTGATACACAGTGTTGCAGGCGCACATACTGTGGTCTGCCAGTCAAGTAGTCAACAATCCAGGACACGAGGGGGGATCCACCTTCATCGCTGTCAGCTTCTCACCCAGCAGGGCCGGCGGATGGTGTTGAAAGCACTGGAGAAGTCAAAAAACATGACCCTCACCGTGCTTGCCGGCCTGTCCAGGTGGGCGTAGATGCGGTTGAGCAGGAAGATGATGGCGTCCTCAACTCCCAACCGGGGCTGGTAGGCGAACTGGAGGGGTCCAGAGAGGTCTCACCATGGGCCGCAGCTGTTCCAGAACCAGTCTCTCCAGGGTCTTCATAATGTGGGAGGTCAGTGCCACGGGTCTGTAGTCCTTGGCGTCACTGGGACGTGGCGTCTGTGGCACAGGAACGAGGCAAGATGTCTTCCACAGCATGGGGACCCTTTGGAGACTAAGGCTCAGGTTGAAGACATGGTGAAAGACTCCACATAGCTGAGAGGCACGTAATATTCTTTACATTAAGGATTTACCCCGAGGCAGTTGCATTAATGTACTTTTTAGTTATTAGTCAACACATTAATGTGCAGCTCTGTACACTCTACGGTCAGTGAGGATTGAGTGACATTTCATTCAGATATGTTGAGGTGAGAGTCAAAGTGACTTTTAAAACGGCCGTGCCAGTTTTTCCCTCTCCAAAATGTAGCCTACCTTGTGTTTTGCTGTGCTGTGTCAACTCAATGCAATGGCGTACACTTGCTTGGAAAGATTTTTTTTTTTTAAAAAGAGCATTTTGCTTGTTACAGCAAGACACTGACAGAGCTCTGTGTGGGAAGATAAAAGCACACTTCCTTTCGGTGTTGTAATTGCTGTGTGAGCGTTCCTTCCAGATCCTTCAACATGAATGCGTATGGATTTATTGATCCAGTGCAGTTTTTTAAGTGCACAAAGGCAGTTCTTTTGGAAAGTGTCTTTCAGGTGCTATACAATCACTAAATCAGTGGTCAATCACGTTCAGTCATGTTTGAGGGAAACGTTTATTTAAATCCTGAAATGATGCATGCAGGAAGGGTACTTGTTCTGTTAAATATTCACCTTAACCACTGTTGTAATCCCACCTACAGACTATGTAACCAGCTCACAACAGCAGAAAGATGAATTTTATTTCCTGTGAACAGGAGAGAGAGAGAAACGTTCTGTAAATGAGCCTTAAACCTTTCTGAGTGGTTCAACCGAAAAGGATTAACTCAGTAAATATCAAAATTGAACGGCTAAACGTGACGATTAAACATTTAAACCTGGATTGAACCCAATGAATTTAATGTTGGCAACAACAAAAAAAGTCTTATTTTTAATCATCAAGCATTAATCAGTCTCTCCAGAAATGGAAGAACATTAATCTTTCCTTATTCTTACCAATTTCTCCAATTAACGCAGGTTTCTGAAGCACATCTACGAGCCACAGTCAATTAAACGTGCTCCAAAGCTGCTGGTGGCTCCGCTGTGTTCACCATCTTGTCTCTTACAGAGTCTCTGTACAGAGGCTTATCAGAGCGTGTTAGCTGAAAACAGCTGGCTGCTGCTACTGGAAACCAGGTGGATAAGACCTGAGTCAGAAAACCAGCACATTGAGCTAAAAAGGACAAAGATGCACCATAAAGCTGAAACATTGCACGGCAGCTGAATTCTCGCAAGAATATTTCTTAAAGTTTTCAGCAGTGATCAAAAATGAAAACCTGCGTAATTCTGCGGACCGTCAGTGGTAACTGCTTGTGGTGGACATGTGTTTCTGAGTTTAATTTAAACGGTTTCAAAATCGGCGGAAATTCTGTGTCCGCAGATTCCGTCGGGCCTGAAAATCCATTTTGTCAGGCTTCAACCTTCAAGTATCTACAATAACCGCTTGTCTTTGGTTCAAAACAACAGCAGCCGGCATGAAGTAGACAGATGGTTCATCCAATCACCTGCCAGGTATTTAGTGCCTGCCCTTGTCTAAGCTGTTTCTAACGATGGCTTCTCAAATGGTTCTGTGTTAACAAACTGCAGAGTTGGTGATCATTTCCCGTGGGTTCATCACTAAACTCAAATTATACATTTACATCCATTGTCAATATGAAAAGCATCTATTAGTGCAGCTTTAGAGAGAAAGGTCTTCAAATCTATCTGCTAAGAGAGGGCTGTTAGGAGATGGATGTCTTGGACAGGAGACGCTTTAAGGTCCCGTTCTGTAAAAAGTGAGATTTCCATGTCTTTTTTATTTTAAAACAGGTTGAGGTGTTATATAGTAACTGTGAAAGTATTGAAATGCTCAATCCACAGAGAAATGCACACAGCCTGTATTTAGACACTGTTCCTTTAAACGAGCTGCAAGGACTTCTGTAGGGTTGTGATGTCACAACTAGACTGTATATGGGTAGAAAGTGCTGCAACAGTCATTCCCCGGCTGCAATGACGGTGCAGTGGCTCTGAGAGAATAGATGCAGAACACTCGGAAATGTTGACCAATCAGACCATTCTTGGATGGGGGCTTAAAGAGACAGGTGCTAAAACGGAGCATTTCAGACAGAGGGCGAATGCAGGTATATTCAGACAGACAGTATGAGAAAAACAAAGTGTTCTTTGGACATTAAAGCATGTAAACATGTTTTAGTAGAAACTCCAAACACAAGTATGAACCTGAAAATGAGCATCATATGGGACCTTTAAAGAATTACAGAAGATAGAGATTGTGCACTAAGGTATTCAGTATGACCTTAATAATGTAAGGTACATTGTGATAATATCTTCCTTATTGTGTGAACACACATCTTGATAAAAGGTTCAGTAGTCGTAGCTTGTGAGGATAAGATGCCTCTTACCTTATCGTCAGCATCGTCTTCTCTGATGTCGTGATGTTCTGTCTCTGCTCTTATTATTACAGCCTCTCTGTGGCCTTTTCATTGGATTTCTGCCTTTGTTGTGTTAATGTCAAATGATAGTCTGACTCCATTGCTTTCCCCGTGTGTCACTAATGACTGTACGGCCGGGCGGTGGGAGTGGGAGTAGGAGTACATTTATGCAACGTTCTCTTTATGCCAGGCAAAAAGATGATGCGTTTATGTAGAGACAACCATGGTAAATGGGAATATTTCACGTTGTCAGGGGACAAAAAGGATATGTGAGTGTGTACAAATTGTTTTTGAGTTCACGAGATTTAGAGAACTCTCTCTGGAACTGTGTGGGTGTCTCATTTGAGTTTTCACTCTTTGTGAAAAGGTTCATCCAAGGTACTTGGCCCTTTTGATTTACTGTAGCTGTTGGTGAACTGGGATCAAATTATACACATCGCTCATCGTTTGCCGGTGGGCTTTTAATTTGAAGCATTTGCAGGAGTGCTTTGACTGATGGAGCTCAACAGCGATTGAAAACGCAAGCGAGTAGCCGTTGGGCTTACGTTATTGTTTCATCACAAATCATGTACCGAGTACTACAATAAATTGTATTAAGTACTTGCTAAACAATTATTTGTAAAGCCTACAATCGGTTCTGATATACCTTTATATACTATATACTTTCACCAGTATGTTCATGAAGTTGGTATTACATTTTATTATAAATGGTGTTTAAAAAGGTCTTAAAAAGCCTCAAATTTAACTTGTGGAAACCTCGGGGTACCTCCTCAGAATTGCAATGCTTAGCCCAGCCATGTACTCATTACTGTTGCTCTACTTCTTTTACAGCCCCTTACCCAGTGCGTCAAAACCTACAGGACTATGACTGATAGAGCCTTCGTCCAATTTAAGGGGATCCAGTTTGGAAGATAAAACATCTGTGACCTGTGCATCCTACACCCCCTCCAGATAAAATGAGGACTATCTCATTGGGCGTTGTATGGCTGTGTCTTGGCCTGTCCCTGGATGCTTTGTCTTTGAACGGACAGAGAAGAGAGACAGTAGATGGAGAGAAAACTGCCCCAGCGATCAGAGGAGACAAGCTGCTCAGAAGAGTGAGACGCGGCTGGATGTGGAACCAGTTTTTCCTGCAGGAGGAGTATACAGGCAGCGACTACCAGTACATTGGCAAGGTAAGCGCCGTGCCACCGCCTCCATTTTTACTAACAGTGAGTAAGTCCCATATTCTATTGATCAGTACATTATTAGTAATGGTGAATATCCATGAAAAAGGCGACAACATCATGGCAAAAAGTATTACAAAAGCTGTAAAAATTGAAAAAATGCGGGAAAACGAAGGGATGAAAAATTGACAAAAACGTTGAAGCAACAAAAACTTAATTTTACTACTTAAAGCTAAGACTGCTGCAATACTTTTACTGCAAGAAGCTGTATTTTTACAGCTAAAGCCACTTTGTTTAGGTAAAAAATACTTTGGCGCACCCAGTGGTCCTATTTAAACTAAAAAAAGCACTTTTGCGAACAGCAAGACCTGCTGATACACTCATTTTCTACAAACAAAAACGTATACTACAAAAGTAATCTAAAATATGTCATACTCACACAAACATTCTACACACAGGGGCTTTAGCGGCTTTCTCCCAGTGGAAGTGCAGAGTACCCTGAACGCACAGTACAACGTGTATTTGAGGTTATTTTGGATGTGTGTCAGAGCTCTGTGAGCGCCGCCGCTGCAGCCGTGTTTCCTCACCATGCCACCATGAGAAGTTTTCTGAACACAAATAGAATCTCTAAAATTGCACCGGTGTGATATTTTTTTGCAAAACCTATACGCATTCAGGGCAAAGAGGCTGAAATTCTGACAGGAAGAAAATGGCAGGATAGGCAAAAAATATATAAATAATATTTAGATAATAAATCAGGAGGGTGTCGGATGTCTTACATGCACACATGCATGTACATAATGACTCATGTGGTTCATGTGTTAATGTCAGTACTATCGTCCTCGTCCTCTTATTGTTATCTACAGTATGTTATATGTTGCATATAACACCATTTCAATAACATCCACATATCACATTTCTGTCTCAGTATTCTCCCTCTTAAAAAGACACAACCACATTGGCATTAATGAAATTCCATCTGTTTCCAAAGGGAAAATTCAAGAATTGCAAGGTATTTGTGTGCGTTACAGCAATATTTGCTATGGATCCGATACCAAGTAAATACAGTGCCAATATAAAGATGGATGAATTTTCATTACCTATTCCCTAAATGTTTTCAGGATTTACATTTGGATTATTGATAAATTAAAACCAAGGACAGAATTGTATATGCTTGTAAAAATGTGTTATGTTACCACCGTATCTTTCAGCCTCTAAACAAATCATACATTCATTTTCGGACTGAAAATATAGCCACACAACGCTTCTCTTCCTCTCTGCCTTCTTCTGCTCTGTCTCTGTCCTGCTTTTGTGTGTGTGTGTGTGTGTGTGTGTGTGTGTGTGCTGCCGGGCCTGGCTTCTTGTTTGCTTGTTTGCCTGGCGCCCCTGAGTCACGTGACGGTACAACATCAAATCACAAAAAAGGGGAAGGCGGAGCAAAGTGTGTCTGCTCTGCGATGTGACAGGAGCAGCACATGCACAGACAGCACAGGTCGCCTCTTTGATGATCTTCAGCTGGTCGCACTAGAGGGAAACTGAAACTTTATTATGGATCTCATTACAATGGTTTTGATTAATATCAATACAAAGGTTGGTATGGATAATATCAATATTTGTATCGATCCGCCCACCACTACTGCAAAGGTTAATTAATTAGTTGTCAATGAAGCCACGCAATGGTGTAAAATAGTCTCAGGAAGGAACTTGTTCTGTGCACCCTCCAAAAGATAAATACCACATACAATATTAAATAAAGTGAACTGTGCACACATTACAGTATGCTATTTAAACTAGTCCACAGCAATACAATATGTCCAAAACATCCCAGTTAGAAGAACCAAGCAGGCCTGCTTTGTTGCACAATCTGAATTGTTGTTTTGCGAATCAAACTGAGTTTTTCAAGGCGAAGGACATCTGGCACCGGATTTTCTGGCAATATTCCAGTAGATGAACGTCGATCCAGACTACTGATGCAGTGCCGTTATTACTTCACAGGATAACTATTGTTAAAATACAATAACATCCAAACACAAAAATGAGCGAGCATAAAATAAGAAATAAAATACCAATGGAAATAAAAGATTATAGACATAAAAACCCAAAGTTACAAACATGAGACAAAAGCGAGTTTTGACAACCGAGGCTGCTTTTTAAAAGCATCAACGGAGACTGCACAAGACAGTAGGAAGGTCGTTCCACAGAGTTGGTGTCACCCCTTCAAAAATAACGGCCACCTTAGTTAGAAAACCTGAGTGACCTGTTAGTGATGTAAGGATGGAGCAGGTCAGATATAAAAACAATGACTGGACATAAAAGTTAATAAAATGAACGCGATGTGCCTCATCTCAGTTATTATTAGTATTACTTCCAAAATCTGTCTTTTTAAGGCCCTTACTGAAGCTGTAGGTAAAACATGCTGTTTGCTGATATATTATTGCACTGGTAATAATAAGGTGTGTAGTGTTACCGCACCCTGTGCAGAGATAGCGGGGTTACGTAGGGATTTTCCATCTGCTCTGTTTAATATCTAGAGAAGATGCTCACTAGTAGGCTTATTAGTGAAGTTAGCCCACAGTGCAGAATGAGGATTGCTGGCGCTGTGCTGTTTGATCAGCAGCCAGATGCTGGGAGCCATGCTTGCTGCTCTGTATGAAGCCTGCCGTCTGACAGCACAAAACAAAGCAAGCTTTGAAACAAACAGGAGTTTGCCATGAGTGAGGTAAACACAGAGCGAGCGCCATGGAGTCAGCACACTTTCCTCCCTGCTGGGGTGTTGCCGTCACTGCAGGGGTCCTGCTGGGTGCTTCAGATACAGATATGCATTGGTGACAACACTATGGTTAAGAGACAGATTAGCAGGGACAGGGTAAAGATTTAATTAATTTTTTTTCTTAACTCCGGATACCATAAATTGTAGACATTTAAGAATCTTCTAAAGCCGGATATGTACCCAGTCGTGATCCAATTATGAATATTTAGTTACACAAGCATTGCCCTCCCTCGGCTTGACATTATCCCTTTCCCAGAACGGTAAACAACAAACAACTCTAGGCCTCAGTTGAGTTCATCATGCTCCAATCCTGCTCCGTGTCTGGCAGCCAAACCCAAGTATCCGAGGACTCGGAACAGGAAGACAAAAATGAGTAACACAAGTAGCCTGTAGTCCGTGTGTGATGCATTCATGTGCAGAGTCACTATGATCATCCAGAACTTCAAAGAGAGCTTAAAAACAGCTCCTCGCCTGCCATGTTCCTGAAAATAATACAAGATCTCTTCCTCCGCGTACACGCCAACATCCGGCCATGCCTCAATCTTCTGGTCTTCTGGGTGGCCATCCATACGTGTTGCATCCCCGCCATCCGCTGAACTGTCCCTTACCCCATCTATTCCAGCGTTGCCATACTCTTTAATTTACCGGGAACTATGTGTGGAAGAGGCTTAATTCAAAAACATCCTAAATATCATATCTTGTTTTCTCACATAGCTCAGGCAGAACTATGTGTGATCAGTGATCCGTATTTAAATAATTTACTGACAACAATGTCTTGAATATCATCCCAAAAGTCAGGTGCACATTCTACAGTCCTTGAACAGAAAGATGTTTGTAGCACACATTTGTAGCAAAGCAGAATGCCCAGCTTGGGTTTAATGTCATCTACAGTTATTGTGTGTGCAACCTTGGATCTCTGAATCTTATCACCACAGCAAAGTCCACTGCTGCAGGGTTTTTCATTAAAAGTTAGAAACAGCAATGAACAGAAGAAGTCTTCCTGTGGTACCGTTGTCAGCATGGAGGTGATTGTATGGTGCAAATATGTTAGTGGGGAGACAGTGATCTGGGAAACGTAAGGATTCCAGAAAGCCTACCGTGTTCTGGAAAAGTGCTGCGGTGAAATGTTCGCAGGCTTCGTCAGCTCATGTTAGGTGGAAGCACGGAGGTGTTGCAGCCCTGCAGACTGACGGATCAAATTAGACTGAACACTGCTGGAGAGAAAGATCAAAAGGAGAGAGGGAGGGAGCGAAGGGCAGAGAGGGAGTGGGAGGGAGGAAAAGGGGAAGGGAGCAACGGAAATGAGGGAAGAGAGGAAGAAACAGAGGAGATGTAGGTTTTGTAATGTTGGGAATAAACACAGAAAAGGAGGACAGGTAGCACAAAAGAAAAAAACATAACAAAAAGTCAGTTTTAAGATGACAAAGAGGTGAGGGGCAGAATAAAGAGAATCAGAGATTGTTGTTGACTCAAGAGGGAACAGTAAAGACATAAGCCACTCACAGTTTAGTAGAAACAGTAACATTTAGTAATATTAGACACTTGAAGCTAAATACTTGAACCAGACATGATACAGTCAACAGTGATGTTATTTGATATTGCAGTTGTTATGAGTGAAATAGCATTTGGAGGAATGTGCTCAGCCCTTCTGTCAACTCCCCCTTGATACCAAGTAAAGGCAAAAAACGCCCCACAATCCTTTGATTGCCACACTTGTGGTGATCAGATGGAGATCCTGAAGCCAGCAGAGTCCACACAGCCAGAAAGTCCACAGAGTCCATCCTCAGCTGTTGAGGTAAATCAGTTAGTACACAAACATTGACACGGACGTTAATTTAAAATGACATGACATTTGCTGAGTTTGGAGACATACATACACATCTGCACCGCTGCAGACTATCAAAAATACTATTACAGCTATGTTTACAGATATATTTTATCCAGGTTATTATGTACAATGTGAACATCATGTCCTGAACACGATGACCAGGGAACCAGGACAATACTGAACTTAAAAACATACTCACCGAGACACTGTCTACATTTACATGCACTTAATATTCAGAGTTTTGTCCTAATTCTAACAATACAGTTATTAAAAATAACAATAAAAGACAATATTCCTACTAAGCTGTTTATATGGCTAATGGAAGTGAATATTCCACTAATATTCCCGTTTGCAAGCAGCCGTGCAAAACAGGACTTTCTTTTTAAAATAGAAATGGTCCGGATTTTTATTTTCCCTGGTGAAATGTTTGACAGTGTGTACACCGCATCCCTCTTTCACTTCTTCAACCACCTTCTTGAAAGGTTTGCTATTGTGGTTGTGATGCATATTCCACAAACTGATAACACCCAAGTCTTTCATTATGTTGGCAACTGTTGGCTGCTTGGTTTGTGTACAACAACCATAGCAACGCACACAGCTGACCATAAACCGAAACAGGCAAGAGGGCGTAAACTGTCACAAACTGTGGTAAAAACCCTGATTTAGACGCATGTTCCGAATGCGCTGTATACATGTACAAAGAATGCTTCTAAAACCTGAATAACATCCACGTATTCCACATGTCTTAATAGGAAAATGCTAAATTCTGAAAAATACCTTTTTAAAATGGAATAGATATGCTGTTACATGACCTTTGTCAAATAAGGAATATTGTCATATTCAAAATAATAGTGGAATATTATTGTGCATGTGAACTTCCTTTGCGATGCTTTGAGCAGGGCACATTAAAACTCCTTTCATCTCTGTTTTGGGATTTGGGTATTGGGAAAGCAGCAGATGTTTCAGAGGTAGATATATCTTAAAAGATTGAAAAATGTAAACTCAAAGCAACGAGAAAAGGTTTTTCCTCATTTGGGCGAGTTGAACCTTTAACTCCCTAACAATCCTTTACAACTAGAGCACTAATGAGAGAAGTGAAGAGAAAACAGGGCAGAGAGCGCACTTTAAAGGTGAGATCAGTGACACGATCACCTTCTGCTCTTAAAAAAATGATAGCGTTGAATCCTCCCTCATGGTTAATGAGACACATGCTGCGTTCATGCTGCATCATCACTGCATCTCTGAAACCATTGCTGTGGCTCACAGACTCAGGAAAAAATACTAAAATCAAAATCAAAAAGGTGCAACAGGGGAGAAGAAGCTGGAAAAAATGGACCATTTGAAAAATATATAATGTAGTGGCTCAAAATGTTTTCATGGCACATCACTGGTTTATGAATACACAAATAAATTGTCTATATGTTTGAATCAGTGACACAATTTTCCTGTTCATACAGCAGAGCCAGGCAGATGAAGTGTGACCCATCCCTCGACACTGCTGATTGGCAATGTTGTATTTTGTGTGTGGTTAAGTGGGGGGTTATCAGCAGAGAGCCAGGAAGACCCTGAGGGGAAAAAACATTGCTTTTTGCTGTCTTTGAAATATGGTGCAAGTGCTGAAGAGTGTAATTATCCCCTCAGTCTCATCAGAGTTGCACAGAATTAAGTTTAGAGCGGGTTTGGTTGTTCCCAATATCATTTATCATCCACAACAGCCGATGTCCAGCCAAAGCTGAGACTTAACATTTATTAAAATCATTAGTCTCCGCTAGAAGAATCTTTTTAATCTGGTTTAACACAGCTTTGCAGTATTTCTTTCATACCTATAATTATACTCTATTCGCTTTAATTATACTCTATAGCAGGGGTCTTCAACGTTTTCCAGGCCAAGGACCCCCAAACTGATGGCGAGATGGAGCGGGAACCCCCTAATTATATATATTGTATAAAATTGTGTTATATCAAACTGGTCCTATAGTGCCATGTGTGCACTGATGACTGAAAGACATCTTCTGCCTCCATTTATCTGTTTACTACAGTGTGTTGAATTCATGTTAATGTGGATTTAAAGACATTTCAATTAGTGGAAAAAATTGCAGGGGGGAAATTGTCATCAATTAAGAAAGTGGACACGATGTCATTAAATTTGACTAAACTCATAAAACACATTGGTCCAAAAGACTTCTAAATGTAGGGACATGAATTCAACTTTTAATTTGTAACAGGGACATTTAGTTTATTATTCTCATATAGGTAAAGCTATGATTGGCTCTTTTGTTTTTTCAAACGTGGAAACAGCCGTCAGCTGGGCACAACACCAGGACTATACACGCCGCTGAATAAATTGGAGGTTATTAGAAACTTTGCTTGGTGAAATGTGTGCCAAGGGTTACGGAAGCGGTTCTGTCAGCATCTTGTGGCCCAACACCCCCGACTTTCTGTTGGTTTCTCCGTACATTTGTTACCCATCTTGTGGGTATTTGGGCGTAAACCAATTGAAATGCATACCAACCTAAGCAGAAGCGCAATGAGGCATGGCACCAAATCAAAAGAACTGTCTAAACCAATGGCTGGAAAGGTGACAAAGGCCAAAACCTTTGGTCTGTTTGGTCAGATCACAAAAAGAGGTATGTCAAACAGAATTCTGCCACGTTTCAGAGGGTTTCTGCATTGCTATTGCATCAGTAGCTTATGCAGACCTTGGACCTTTTTTATTTGGTTCAGGGGAACAGAGCTTCTGTGGGAACAGAGGTGGGATTATTAAGTTGATAGGAAAATCCTCTCATTGACAACCCAGCACAACAACAGGCCAAGTCTGCAGATTGTGATTTTTTTTTTATGAAGAAGAAGAAGAGGCTGTGAGTCAGCAGTGTTTTTCCCATCACGGCTCATTGGTATGGCTGAGTGGAAAGAGGATGAGGAGCTGACCACTCAGCTATATATGATAAAAACCCTTTATGTGGGGGCAGACACCGTTGAAAAAATAGCTTTGTAAATGCTTCTCAGCAACTCGTCAAATGGCCTTTGTGTGCTCTGATTAATTTGACTTACAGTTAATACGCCCGTCACAGTTTAGTTTTAATGAAAACTCAACTCCTGGCACTTGCTCTTGGTGTTCTTCACCAGTGTTTTGGAAGAAGAAAATAATGAGAGTAACAGGTGAAGTAGCTTTAAAAGGGTTTTCTCGGTTAGCGCTGTGTAGTGGATAGAGACTTTCAAGTGGTAAGACACTTTAAAGTGTTATATTGAGGCATGGAATTTGGAGTGGTGTTAGAACCCCCACCTGCCTGATCCCACTTTAACCCCTGGCTGTTTGTGAGGTTTGGTAGAGCCGACAGGTCCTCCGATTCCTCTATTCCTGCAGAGGTTGGATTGAATTGAATAGAAGTGAAGTCCTTATTGCGATTGCAAGTGTTGAAGAAGCACTTTAACACAAGACACCAGACTGTAGGTCTTCAAATCCACAGACAATATTCATTTTTATCTCTGTGTAGCAAGCTCTACACCCAGAAGTAGAACATACTGTAATTCTAAAATCATTTCAGCAGCTCCATTTGCAGTTTCATTTTTTTTTATAATTTTTATTTGATTTAGTACATGCTGTCATGGGGACATCAGTGGTTCCCACAGGATGAATCCCTCTGATTTTAGTAATGGTTAATCTATTGTCATCATCAGGTCAACATACTTAATTACCAATAAAAAACACAGAACAGCTAGCGTGGCTGTAGACTATTAGAGCCCTATCTTGTACCTAACGCAGCGCAAAGCCAGATGCAAGTGTCTTTGCTAGTTTAAGACCGACTGTTGTCCATATCCCGTCCAAGCACCCACGTCGTTTAAATAGCAAATTCACCTGCGCCCATCTGTGCGCCCATGGGCGTGCTGGTCTTACAGGGAGGAGTGTGAAGCACTGTAACCCAAACCCCCAAGTGACAAACTGAATCAAACTTCATTTAGATAAACACAGCTTTTTACGTTTTGACACTCCTGCCAGATCAGGTGTTTTATGATATAAAAACGCATTAGACCCTTACATAAATGTAGCCTTAGCTTCTACAGGTAGTGGGAGAAGGAGCAGCTGTATAATGGCTCGCTCACACACACACACTCACGTATAATCAAAGGCTTCACCCTAACTCCTGGCCTGGAGGAGTGAAGCAGGGATGAAGGGATGCAAGGTGAACAGCAAGCCACTTGAGGTCGAGAGATACAGACAGAGACAAGAGGTGAGAGAGAGAGAGCGAGAAGGAGCCAGGTTGTTGCTGCAGGTATCAGAGAAAAAAGCAGCAGATCTCACAGCAGATCCCATAGATGTTTACTCCTTCAGGCGCAACACACAAGCTCTGGCTTTCTGATTTTGCCTTTAGAAGATTTCTTTTTTGTTTCTCTGTCTTGAGCTGACTCTTGGTCTTTTCTCTTTTGTGTTTCCATCTTTGCTCTCCTTTGCTTGTGTCTTATATAAACCTGTCACCGTCATCCACTGGCCTGTCCATCCTCTTTTCCCTCCATCCATGTAGCATCAGTAAGCTCTTCCCAAACATAGAAGGAAACTATTTACTGTTGCTAAAATTGCCGCTGTTTATCTTGTCATTCCATTATGCCCTGTGTTATAATTATTATGAGTCAAATACATATATACATATCTATAATTATTGTAGTTTTTCTCTCTCTCTCTCTCTCTCCCTCTCCCTCTCTTTATCAATTTCAATTTTTCTATTTCAATTTGCTTTATTGGCATGACAAAATCAATATATCTGTGTTGCCAAAGCATAACAACAAACATACATACAGTACAAACAACAAAAGGAGTCAATACATTGGATGTAATTATGAGTAATAAGTCTGTATAAGTTAACAGGATAAGTATGTTAAAATCTCAGATAATAAATTAATTCTGTGCATGTCCCTCAAACGGTATGTTGAAACATACATCTCTCTCTGTCTTTATCTGTCTCTCTTTAAGTTCAATTCAATTTCTTTCAAGGGGCTTTGTTGGCATGGATGTCTCCCTCTCTTTCTCTCTCTCTCTCTCTCTCTCTCTCTCTCTCTATTAATCTATCTCTCTATCAATCCATCTCTCTCTCCAACCGGTCGAGGCAGATGGCCTCCCACCTAGACCCACTTTCCGTTCATACAGACAAACAAACAGACAAAATGACAGACACACCGAGCCAAAAACATGACCTATGTAATAATAAAAAATAAAGAATGTGACCAGACTTATACTGCAATGTTTGGAAAAGATCATTGCTAAAACTGTCTGCAGGAATCCAAACCAGTCAATCATCTTTTGCTCTGTAAATGAACGGAACACGAAAATTTTGGCATTATATATCCATCATAAGGGGCCCTGCCTTTACTGAAGATTGGGGGTAAAACCCGTCCTTAAAAATGAGCTGTACAACAGCCTTTAGAATAGATTAGATTAGGACTGAAGTCTGTATATGTGTTGAACTACGGTATGTTGAAGCTCTGAATCACTGAAGTCCGTTATGTAACAGTCATGCAGAGGATGATAATTAGGCACTTTCCACTCTCTGTGTGTCCATCTGCAGCTCCAGTCGGACCAGGACAACGGCAGTGGCTTAGTCAAGTACGTTCTGTCCGGCGAGGGGGCCGGCACCCTCTTCGTCCTCGATGAGAACAACGGTGACCTGCACGCCACGCGCCGCCTGGACCGCGAGGAGAAGGCTTTTTATATCCTCAAGGCCACGGTGGTCAACAAACGCACGGGTCAGAAGCTGGAGCCGGAGACGGAGTTCACCGTCAAACTCCACGACATCAACGATAACGAGCCTCAGTTCAGCAGGGAAGTTTACACCGGCAGCGTGCCTGAGATGTCTGATATCGGTAAGGACCACTCTGACTGGACCTCGTCATTGCAGGAAGATTGGTAGGGTTGCTTTGATTTAGGGCTGGACAATATATCGATGTTATATTTAAATGTCAGAATCAGAAATCAGAAAAGGTTGTATTGCCACAATCAGTACATCTATGTGGAAAAAACGAATATAGACATACAAAGCAACTGTTGCATAAGTTGAGTGTTGAGGGTTGAGTGCAAAATTTGCAAAGAATATATAATAAATGCAATGGGCAGATGTGAAGTCCAGGATGAAGGTTATTACAAGTGAAGTGACTAGGGTTGGGGGGGCGGGGGGTTAAGAGTCAGTGTCAGTGAGGCTCCGGGGCCTTGTTGGTGAAACATCTATATATTTAATATGTATTTAATGTACATAATATATAAAAGATCATCTTTGATTTTGGGTATCGTAAAATTGTTATATGGCAAGTGATCTTTTCCTGGTTTTAAAGGCTACATTAGAGTAAAGGGATGCCCTTACCAAACTGTTCAATTATTTGTATATACCCACAGAGACATTAAATTGATATTATTGATGATTCTTTTTTATCTAAAATTTCATTGTAAAAATATTTTGTGAAAGGGCCAATTGTCAGCC
Organism: Etheostoma spectabile; assembly: GCF_008692095.1. Lineage (NCBI taxonomy): Eukaryota > Metazoa > Chordata > Actinopteri > Perciformes > Percidae > Etheostoma > Etheostoma spectabile. The sequence continues at coordinate 22,737,280 of NC_045744.1, forward strand.
CAACAATATTTTCGCAACATCCAGGTATTTGGTCAAGAATATTGTGATATTTGATTTTCTCCATATCGCCCTGCCCTACTTTGATTTCCCTTTCCATGTCATTTTTGAATATTTGAATTATTTGTTAAACAATTAAAGCATCATTGTGATATTTGTCAGTAATCGCCATGTAATTGTGTATCTCTCAGGTACATCAGTCATCCAGGTGACAGCGACGGATGCTGATGATAGTATGTATGGGAACAGTGCCAAACTGGTGTACAGCATCAGCCAGGGACACCCGTACTTCTCTGTGGACCCAAACACAGGTATGTTTGAAAAGGGTGTCAATCGCACGTTTTATCATGAAACAACATTATATTGATTTCTTAAAACTATACGACATTTAGTGTTATCACAAATTCTGCCACAATACCATTTTGATTCGATGCAATTCACGGGCCTGTGAGGCCTAAAGTGTAAAGATAGATAGATAGATAGATAGATAGATAGATAGATAGATAGATAGATAGATAGATAGATAGATAGATAGATAGATAGATAGATAGATAGATATTTATTGATCCCAAGAAAAATGGGAAATTACGGTGTTACAGCAGCAAAATCTGTCACACAGCACAGAATATAAATATAATGAAATACTAGGAAAAATAGACATACATACAATTTACATGAAATAATAATAATAGGAATAAAATAAAATAAATAATATTTGAATAAAAGAGCTTGTGACCGGGAGTCTGGGCTGTTCAGGGGACCGGCAGCCGATAGTGAGGAGATGTTTGCTGTATTTGACAAAACATGTTTTAGGCTAAAATACGGGTGACATCGCTAAGAGAACCTTTAAGAACAACTTCAGGTTCAGTCGAGGACCGAAGGGTTGAGGAGCTGTTAAATAAGGGTTATGAGATGCAGCCTGTGTAAAACAACAAATTAACAATTCCCAAAATGTTTCTCTAACTGTGTATAACCAAAGCGGTGAACTTTGTTGCTGCTTTGCTAGCATGACAAAGCAGAAGTGCCACTTTTGGAAGTCACTCATTTGATCAGCTTGTCTGTAAGGGAAATCTTTCACCAGTGTCTGTACCAACACATGGACAGGTAGCGGGGACAGCATCTTCGTCTTTGTTTCAGCTCCATATGTCATTTTACACCAATACATCTGTTTTTCTATTAATATAAAACATGAAAAGCTGGAAATAACTGGTAATGAAATGTAAATAGTGCACATCCCCCCTGCACATTTATTTCACTACCCTGGAAAAAGAACGACAAAAGGCCTTTGTCGTAAAATCTGCTGTCATAAACGTAGATGTAAAAACACAGTGGAGCTTAACCCATGCCTGATAGAATGTACTTTTATCTGTAAATGTTAGCCATGCAGTTAGATAATCGGTGCATTAATCTTCCTTTCTCTACTCATCTGTTTGTTTCTAACAAACAGAGGAGTCATGGACCCGGACAGATACTACTCGCTGGATTAAACAGCAGTATTACATGTTCTCTCGAAACTGACACGAAGTGAGAAGAGAACAAGAATATTGAAACAAATGTGAATTAAATGAATAGATTAACATTTTGGGAAATGGACTTGTCTTTCTTACTTTCCTAGAGTGAGACCAATCTTACACTGAGTTTTGTGCATTAAAGTTATAAATGGCTTTAATGTGCAGAAGCTGGATATTCTTTATGTGTTAGCCATAGACTCGCATTACTAGACCTTCCTCCGCAGCGCCACGGAGGAGGGTCTGCCTAGTCCACATAGCATTTCGGGATGAGAGAAAAACGTGCTTCAGTTTATTAGCATTTAATTAAACCAAACATAATCGTCTTGGGCGGCGCTAAGCGCCAAACAGAGACACGGTGCCCCCGCAAATAGTCTCGGGAAGGAACATGTTTTGGTGGAAAGTGTGTACGTTCAAAAGTTGTTGTAGTCGTCAGATTGGACAGATAGTCTAGCTAGCTGTCTGGATCTACCCTGCAGAGACCTGAGGACCAGGTAACCATAGTCCTCAGATTGACAGATATCTAGCTAGCGTCTGGATTTACCCCGCAGAGACCTGAGGACCAGGTAACCATAGTCCTCAGTATGGACAGATAGTCTAGCTAGCGGTCTGGATTTACCCGGCAGAGATCTGAGGACCAGGTAACCATAGTCCTCAGATTGGACAGATAGTCCAGCTAGCTGTCTGGATTACCCGCAGAGACCTGAGGACCAGGTAACCATAGTCCTCAGATTGGACAGATAGTCTAGCTAGCTGTCTGGATTTACCCCGCAGAGACCTGAGGACCAGGTAACCATAGTCCTCAGATTGGACAGATAGTCTAGCTAGCTGTCTGGATTACCCGCAGAGACCTGAGGACCAGGTAACCATAGTCCTCAGATTGGACAGATAGTCTAGCTAGCTGGTCTGGATTTACCCTGCAGAGATCTGAGGACCAGGTAACCATAGTCCTCAGATTGGACAGATAGTCCAGCTAGCTGTCTGGATTACCCGCAGAGACCTGAGGACCAGTAACCATAGTCCTCAGATTGGACAGATAGTCTAGCTAGCTGTCTGGATTTACCCGCAGAGACCTGAGGACCAGGTAACCATAGTCCTCAGCTTGGACAGATAGTCAAGCTAGCTTTCTGGATTTACCCTGCAGAGATCTGAGGACAGTCCTCATAAATCCTGTTTAAAATGATAACATACAGGAAGTCCAAGGCAACGCATATCTGGCTGAAAATAAGGGAAATCCAGCGGAATTTCCGGCTGCATCAGAGCAATCCCGGAAATGTGACGTTGTCGCTATATAGACAACATTAGCAGTGATGTGATACAGCTCTTTACTATGTACAGAGAGCCAACAGTAAACAGTGAGCTGATATTAATGAGCTCAAATCTAGTTGGATTATATGTCCTGTCAATCCCCAGTGAGCGGCAGATAGGACAGCCAAAAATGAGATGCAGAATACATATTTAGTTCTACCCTACAAAACATTTAGTTCGAAACTCAGGCTCATGGTTTTACTTATAATATTTGTTCATTTCAAAACACATTTTAAATTATTTTCTTCAATAAACAAAATTTGCAAATCTGCCATCATCATAGAGCCCGCCTATCTTTGCTGTGCCGACATGTGAGGGGGAGAGAAAAGAAATCACAGAACACATCAAAAATCCACAGTGCCTGGAGCACATAGGACAACGCCTAGAGCTAGCTCTTAAAAATAAACTTAAAGAGAAAGCATTCAGTCCCTCCACATCAGCAAAGGGAGACCCATAGAATCAGCTGTACACACCGATGTGCAGCTCTCACTTTTTTTCTTGTTAACTGTCCTGCCATTTCCCTGTTGCTTCCCGTCTGTCTGTGGATGAAAAGGAATTATAGCGCTCCAACAATAAAAAGTGTGTGTCTGTCTGTCTGTGTGTAACTTCTCCCTCTGAGTGTTACACACTTAAAGTGCCAAAACTGGACTCACAACACGTATTTCCACATCCCGTCTCGATAATGTAAATATTCTTGGACAATTATGTGCAATAATTACTCGGTGCAATAATGTATTAGTTGCATGTTCAAAATCCTGACATGTTCTGGTGTACTGATGACGGCCAAATGGAGTGGCTGTTTAGATTTAACGTATATAAGTTGGCGACTTTTGTGTCTAAAGCATGGCAAAAAAGACAAGAAGGTTTATTAGTTCAATTTATGTTCTTATTTGGGATCCTGGTGTCTTGTAAGCCCGTGTGGACTGGGCATACTTCTTTTTTTTTTGCACGAAAATAATAATGTATTTCTTCATTCGTACATGTGCGATAGCTGACAGTACTGTAGACATGTTCAGCCACTTGTTCTACTGATGTTCACACTCTACTCCAGTAAATTACAAAAAGATTGTTGTGAAATTGTTAAAGAAACATATTCTTTTAGTTTCTTTTTAGAAGTTTCTTTTTAACCCAACCTGTCTTACTTTAACTAGCTTTTTTGCTTCAGCTCCATAATGTTACTTTATTCACTTTCATTGAGTCGTTTTTTTCTTACTCTTATGTTTTTGTACCTGGAATCGGACTGTGTGCAACTGCAACAGTTACTCCGAGGGGATCAATAAAGTATTTCGATTCTGGTATTGATTGCTCTATTTCAGCGCTACGGACAGCGCCGCTCCCACACACTCATCCCCTAATTTAGCCATACTCATTTCACAGCACACACGCCCACTTGCTTAGCTGTGGGGCTTACAGTAATCTTATGCCAAAACGTTTAGACACCAAAAAGCATTTAATCACTTGGCAGCATACAGTGCATCTACCAGCATGTGTGGGGCTGTTACGTTAGAGATAATTAGATGTGCCTCACCCACTTTTTTCTGATGTTTTTTCCACAGTTTGTTTTCTGGCTAGAAAAAAGATATAAAAAATCTATTTAAAAAAAAAAATATGTTTTGAAATCTTAAGGATTTTAACTTTAAGTATGGACATGCACTGAATAAAAAATGTAGTTGGAAGAAAATCCCACAGATCTCCAGGCCCTGTCATACTGCCTGAGATCAGAAGGGGCCAATTCATTGCAATATAGCCTAACCTTTCATTGGGAAAACCACTTTAATGCTACAAAAGTAGTCCACATTAACGTATCACCCAAAACAACTACTACTAATCAAATACAAATTATAGTTATGAGTCTGCTGTTATTTGCCAAAAAATAGTTCCAACACATAAACATCCAGACACAAAGATTAAAGATCAAAGGCATTTTTAATACATCCTTTTCAGTTGATTTGAACTACCACTGTAGATACAGTGTGATTTGATCTGCAGAACATGTGTACAAGCTGTGTACTGATTGGAAAACGCAAAATATCAGTGTGACATAAAGTCAGATGTGTTCCCTTTAGTCTCACCTAAATAAATACTTTGAATAGGAAACAGCAAGCCCTTTGATTGTTCTATGAACTGTAACATGATGTGGGATTCGGTTGAAAGAGGGCTGAGGAGTAAGACAAAGCAATGTAAAGAAAAAAAAAGAGAAACTGCAGAGCAGAGTACAAAACAAGAGCGTGTTTCTTTTTGTTCAGGTGTGATCCGGACCGCCTTGGGTCCTGGCGACATGGACCGCGAGCAGAGGGAGCACTATCAGGTGGTGATTGAAGCTAAAGACATGGCGGGACAGAGAGGAGGTCTCACTGGAAGCACCACGATTAACATCACGCTCACGGACGTCAACGACAACCCTCCCCACTTCACTCAGAGTAAGACAATGGCACACAAATGATGAAAGGCTGAGTCGCCCTCTCGTTTATTATTCTACAGTTCAGAAGAAGAAGAACTGCTGTGTTTTTCCATATCTTGTGACACATGAACAGTTTACTCAACGCTGAAGCCTTCATTTCCCAAAATGCAACTAGATAGCATCTTCTATTTGTCTGGTAAAGGCCCGCTTTTATCAAACTTACAATCACAAGTTTTCCAATTTATGCTTCTGTTCAAAGTCTGTAGTCTCTAAACCCATGCTGAGACAACCCTGATGACATTATCAGAATAGTTTTTTCAGGGTTTGGAGCACTTCTTACAAAGCTACAGAATACATCATATATAGACTAGTCAGGACATTTACATGAACCATTTGTACATAAAGCTACAAAGGTAAAGCACTATAATTCGTAACCATTCCACATATGTTTTACTCTATGCACCACAATGACTGCTGTAGTATAAGAACGCTAAGGATACGATAGAATACAGTTTTATAATAAGTTGCCGGGGAAAACAATAGACTTTCACACAGAAAACACGTGCTCGTTCCTCGCGAGGGTTTAAATCCAAACCACAGTCTTTTTTCTAAATCTTAACTAGTTGTTTTGGTTTTCTAACTTAACTGTCTTCACCGCATGAATCTCACTTTTTCGTGCAGCTGGCGTCACGTGACCTGCCGGCGGTCGCCTATTTTGTAGGATATCGTACGAATTGGTGCACATAAATGTTCATACTATATCGTACGAACCCGTTCATGAGAATGCGGTGGACTAATACACTACATGACTGGTAAAGTGAACTTGATGTGTAAAATCAGTGGAGTGTCCCTTTAAAGTGGCGTGTAACAGTGTCTTTAACAAGTCTTTGCAATTTAATGTTAAATAAAATGATCTGTGTGAGAATGATTATTCCTGTGGAGACTAGAAAGTCCTCGAGGGGATACATCTTTTGATTACTTAGTCGGGCACTGGTTCCCATGGCAACAGGTCCATGGTCAGTGCTTAATACATTTTATTTATGGATCAAGAATGGCTCAACAGTTGAGAAGAAAGAGCAGAAGCCTGTCCATTTTTGCCATCTAATGTTCATGATTGGAACTTTATTCACATGAACTAATGGGCCACATTCAACCCAATAATGCAGCTACAATGCTAATGCTAATAATAACAACATCCAAGATGTCATGTAGGCATGTAGCGTTGTCATTAAATAGTCTTTTTAAAAATTAAAATCCTGCACTCTGCTCATGCTACAGCCTCACCATTTATTGAAGAAACCATTTTTTAAAGAAACTTCAAGTCTACGGTATTTTCCAACTCACCTGTACAGAAATGTTGTTGGGAATGCAAATTGTTTCTTGAAAATTAAATATCTTCTCAAAAGGACATTTCACCAAAACCAACATATTTTCTTACAGTACCTTTACTGGCGTATTTAACTATGCACATAGTTTAGGTTTGTTCGGTTACTGTAAATAATCCCGACGTCCCAGTCACACTTTTCAATGGAACTACTTTTGGTTGAAAAAATAGTCCCCATGAAAACTGACAGCATGCTCTTTGGATTATTATTATTATATTTAAGGGTAACGTGAGCACTAAAAAAACTCTCTAAAAAAACATGTTGCTATTGAATTATAGCGTTACACTCAACTGCATCATGTACACCACTGAACTAAACAGACAAGATCATGTATGCGTGGAGTTTCCCAGTTGTCATGGAAGTGTAGACGTTCAAATGTTTGTCTGAACAATTTACGTCATCGTTTTTGGCTTAAAAACTGAGGCATCTTACTCTAGAACTCAGTTAAAAGGTTTTGTCTGCAGCTCCTCCTAAAACGCCGTTGTCGTGTAAACGGACGGCCAGAACGTAAAAATACTGTTGCGTGTTATGTTGAAAACGTTGCTGCGTAAAGGGCCTCTGGGGTTCAGAGTTCATTCGGATGGTGTACCTATAAAGCTCATGTGATGGGATCGAAAGCTCGATAATAATAACTATGTGTGATTTTGTCTATGCTGTATTTCTGTTTGTAATGTAACTGGTGTGCCGTCTTTGCCAGGTCTCCCTCGAAAAAGAGATTTCAATCTCAAGGGACGTCCTGGTTAAATAAAGGTCAAATAAAAATAAATAAAAATAATTATAGAAGGGACATTTTTTTCCTCAACGGCAGTTTCCAAGATCAAGAATAAACTTTGATCCTCGTCTTCTTGGTTCAACACGGATATGATGTATTTGAATGTGTTGTGTTGTTATTGTTCTTAGTTGTCAAGACAACAACATTTCATTTTCTGTCACCATCACTCAGTGGCACCGCGGTTGCGTCTGTCAGAACTGGTTTCAGTGTAATTCACCGCTAATCACATTAGTAGATGCATTATAACAGTTACGGTTTGAATGGAGCAAAAGCTGGATCAAATGTGGCAGCTTTTCATCAGGAGGCTGTATTCAAACATACCGTAGTAGAATATGTGTGTGTGTGTGTGTGTGTGTGTGTGTGTGTGGTGTGTGTGTTTGTGCGTGTGCGTGTGTGCGCGTGTGCGTGTGTGTGTGTGTCCATCATTCAGATGCGTTTCAGTGCCTGTAACAGAGTTAAGGAAGTGGGTAAATTGCTCTGTTGGCCTCGATCACATCAGTCCTTCTCTCGTCTAATCCTTTAAGAATTGACACGAAGGCAGAACTTAGTTATCCAGCTCTCTGGATTTCTGGATCCATCTCTTCGTTTTCTACTTGTTTTCCCTCTCCGTCTCTGCCTCGTTTAATTACAGTCACTGAATCAGAGTGTCAGTTTTTCCCTTCTCTTGTCCACCCATCAGCGTGGAGAACCCATTCACCCGCTGTTTCCATCTCCAGTTCAGGGTGCAAAATAAGACCCCCCTAGTATCTGCTGAACAGATTGCAGGGGGCATTATCATTCTGTTTAAGTCACCGCACTTAACACACACATTGCATTTCTCCCAAAATGAGGATGAATCTATAAATATATACTGTATGCTTCCTGTTTTCTGTGTGTCACTCTTTCTGTCTCTGTTAACAGAGAAACCTACATACATTAATGCATTGATGGATCCGCAATGGTTCCTTAATTACAACAAGTGTTCATAGTGACAGATTAGTCCATCTAATGTTCATGATTGGAACTTAATCTATAGAAATGTGAATTAATCCATTAATGCAGATATAATGCTAATACATAATAATAGTGTCATGTAGGCGTAGCCTGTTATTGACAGGTTTTGGTTTTGGTTTTTAAGCAATGTTTTGAGCCAAAGCGATCTACATATACACAGGTGTTTTTAGCTCCAGTAGAAGCACTACTCTCTGATTAAACTAACAGACCCAAACCGCACATCTCATCAACATTCTCGTATACTGGGCATAAATAGGTGGCAGCATGTATACTCGGCACGATGCTGGTAGTTGCCATGGTTTACCCAGTAGACCAGGGGTGACCACACTTTTTCAGCTTGCGAGCTACTTTTAAAATGACCAAGTCAAAATGATCTACCTACTATAAAAATGCAAAAACATATATTTATTTATAAATATATTGAAACTGATATGTACAATATAAGTTGGTGTACCTTGCATAACCGCATTAACAGTACTGTTAACAGCTCCTCTTTTGCAGTCATATCGGTAAACACCATACGAATAAAAATGCACAACTGGGCTGTGTCACTCACGTCTGTAGACTCGTCTAATTGCAGTGAGAAACACTCGCAGTCTGCGATGTCCCTCCTAAGTTTCTCGGTCCCGTCCTCGGCCGTTCCTTCACAGCGCCGTGGAACTGTACTTCTTGACAGCTGGAGAGATTTGATTGAAGATACTATGTCAGGTTTGTTTTTAAAGTCTTGAAACAACGAATCAGCCGCTTCAACAAATGCCTCTTTAATCATCTCTCCGTCTTGGAAGGAATTCTTGTGTTTAACGATGACGTGACTCACCCGGAACGATGCTTCGGTGGCGGTCTTTGCTTTCGTGGTAAGCTGTGAGAAAAAGGCCTGCTGTCCAGACAACTGGGATTTTAGTTCTTTCACCTTTCTCCTTCTCAGTTCACTTTTTGGAGGGAATTCAGTGTCGTAGCTTTTACGAAAATGCCGCTCCACATTTACCTTTTTCTGAATAGCAATGGTAGATTTGCAAAAAAAAAAAGTCCTCCTCCCCTTCTGTATGGAAGTGGTAAGTTTTTGGCTTTTTACTTGGTCCAGCTCCCGCACTCCTTTTTATACCTTTTTTTTTAGATTATTAGAAATAACTTAGCTAGGCTAACTCGGCAACTCGCTTGCTTACTGGAATTTTGCCGCTGTTGCATGCACATGCGTGCTGAGTGCTGACCCATGAAAAAAAACAGACGTTAGACTGGTTGTCTTGTATGTCAATCAAGTGACAAATGTCATAGTAAGGATGGATGATTGGCTGACGAAAGTATCAGACGTTAGACTGGTTGTCCTGTATTTCAATCAAGTGACAAATATTGGCATTGTGCAGATGGATGATAGGCTGACATCTTTATTTATTTTTTTGATGCCATGCGATCTACCCCCACTGCCTTTGCGATCGACCGGTAGATCGCGATCGACGTAATGAGCACCCCTGCAGTAGACCATGGATCGTGTCCCGCGTGTCACGTTTCCTAAACTCAACCGTCGGTTTCTTTTTTTACTAAAGCCAACTGGTTCTTCTTCACCTAAACCCAACCCACGTGTCACATTTCCTAAACTCAACCATCGCTTTCTTCTCGTAATAACATGCCAAGTGCCGATGAAATGCCAAGTGGTGTTTACGTCCACTGTTTACAGCGGAGACATACATGCGGATAGCTCAAAATGCGTACAGATAACACGCCACTGGGCTTAAGAAAGTTGACGTGAATTCTTACGCAAAGGCATGATGTCATGTTGGGCTCAGAGCAGTGTGAAGGCGAGGTGTAAACTTAGGAAAAGAAATCTGTTTTTAATCCAAAAATTTAGCAATGTAAATGAAGCTTAACAGTGTGGTTTCGGAAGGAATAAAAAGCCCATGAATTTTAATAAGGATTTTGATTCCTAACCATAATGTCTAAACCATTCAGGGTAGTCTTACCAGAAGCTCCGATGTCAAAGGTTTTTGATCCGGTAAAACAGGGACTGTAGTGGAGGACTGGACCAACAGGTCAAACTCAATTCTGCTCCATAGTAATTTTATCTCTTTGTAAAAGAGCAGCTTATCAAGCAGTACTTTGATAAGCTGCGACTGTTAAGGGCACAAATGTTGTGATTAGGACGTGAACAAAGTGAAGCAGACGGTACAAAATGCAATTACCGGGTATGTCACTGTTTAATCAACATCCATGGATGCAATTGGGACCAAAAGGTCCATGTTTTTTGCCATTTTTTAAAGAACAGCATTAAATTAACTTTACAAAGGGATAATACTATTTGGGTTGTAGTCTAACTACAGAATTAGCTTTTCTTTTTTACTTTTTTCTTAGAACATGAAAAAGTGAAGCCGACATGGTACCAAATGCCAACACTATGTCACTATTTTTTTTGTATTTCATGTGCAAATAGGCCCTTGCCTTGCAGTTTGGTGTCTAATTCATTTATTACTACAGTCACATCAACAGCAAATCAGCCATGTAGTTTACATCTGAGAGCTCTGGGATGTCTTTGCCTTTCATATCATATTTATTTACATTTGATTGCTAACTTCTGCCCAAAGAGTCAGATGTGTCCCACGGGCTGTACAGTGCCCAGGTCTGCTGTAGAAGCTAGAACTACACTACCCACAATCCTAAGCATAACAGCAACTTCTACGATTGGTGGAATTTGCTGTTACCATGAATTTGTTTCCTGCACCTGCGAACCCACAAACGGCGACAGCTAGCTGCTTCCCTTCTGTGATCGTTTATGTACTCTGGCATCTTTACCTTTTTTTGCCGTTTTTAAGATATTCTTTGCCGCCAAATTGAATGTGTTATGGTCATGATTCATAACTATATATACAGTGATATCTAAAGAATTTCACCAAGGCAAGGCAGCTTTATTTGTACAGCACATTTCAACAACAGGGCAATTCAAAGTGCTTTACACAAAATCAGTAAAAAACAAACAAACAAACTGTGGAGGCTATTCTATAAGCCTCGGTATGGATGGCATGGTGCTCTCAACGCGTAGCAAAAAGATCTTCAGTCCAAGCATTGATTGTCTTTGGGTGGTGTTCCCGTTTATTATAAAAGTAGAAAAAGGGGTCACTTCACATAAAATAGTATTTCATCTAGTGCTGATATGATATGTTGTGGCGTGTTCACGGCTACGGTAAGAACCGTGTGTTCCCCGCCATCCACACCTTTTCTCATTGATTACCGCACCTGTAAATATACCTTCTTCCCAGTGACGTACCACACCCAGTGCAATACTCCCCCAAGTGGCTAAAAATAATAACTAAATCAACCTAATCAAATAAGGTGGAAACAAATGGCTCCTACACAAACAGATAAAACAAGTATAAACAGTTAAAAATAAAAACATTTAGACAGATAAAACCCTAACCCTAACCCACTTGAGACTACCTTCACACTAATTAGTCAATTTTAGTGCTACCTTTCGTGATCACCCGTAGTGTCTCTACCCTTCACGACTCTAGATGGAGAGAAGCCGATCAGACGATCATATAGGTTGCTCAATGCACACCAAAAGACATGATCATTGGCATACACATGATATAGGCCAACACAGAAACATCAAAAAACATCAAAACCTGCATCAACAATACATGCATCAGCTCAATACCTTTAACTCTTAAAATTGCTGAACTAATAGGCAATGTTAAATGTTTCATAGATCAGATATAGAGAAATTGCTTCTCATAAAGGAAGACACACGGTCACACAAACCTCGGTTCACACATAATTTCACTGCACACCAGGATGCCAATCAGCGCTGCCGGTGTCAGAGCCGAGACGCAACACAATCTCCAACCATCCAGAAAGAAATCTGAGTAGAGATGGAATCTGCTTCTCCTTTCATTACCTCTGGGCTCTTCCAGGCTCCCACTGGCTTTCCTTCACGATTTTGCTAAGAGATAGCTACATAAATAGATGTGGAATTGTAAAGTAAAATGGCTTTTTGTGATGTTTTTTCAGTATGACATATGTGTTTGCAGTGGCTAAATGTGCGACCCACTGAGCACCAAATGCCAGTAATTAAAATGATTCTTTGATCGACGTATCGGTACGCAACGGTCTCACACCAGCTGGGACCTTTAAGCCCAGTTCAGACCAAAGATCTGCGTGAGATGAGTGGAAACTTGCAACTTCTTGCAACGAGCCGGTCTGCAGTGTTCTGAAACCTGAACATTGAGACGGTGTATCGTCTCCATAGCAACCACTCTTTGCACTTCTGTCCTAACTTCCGACGTTTCGTGACAATAACATTTGAAGCTATTGGCTACAGAGCACCGGAGGTGACATGCAGGAAGGGAAAGCATGTACTGGGGACAAACGCTAAACTCGAGATCTCAACTTTCATGGAGGAAAAAAAAAAAAAAATAACGTTTTTGCTTACCGGGGACAAACACTAACTCAAGATCTCGAGTTTGAAAGTCGAGATGTTTTTGTTTGTTTTTTTAATTTGAGATGTCGTCTTTCGTAGACATCTCGAAAATAAAAAAAAAAAAAAAATGTTCTTGTTTTTTTCCCCTCCATGTCAAAGTCAAGATCTTGCAGATAAAACAAAGTCAAAATCACACAAAAGTGTTTTTTTATTTATTTCTTTGTCCTTTTTTCCCTCCATGTCCCTTCCTGGCTGAGTTGGCTGAGTTCGGTACAGTCTTTGGTCTTTTCCTCGTCTCTGCCACCCATCACTATATTCTGCTTGGCTGATTGTTATATGATCTAGTGGCTAAACGTGGACATGCTTCACCTTATTAATTCACCCAGGAAAGCCTTCCATTCAGAAGGGACCAACACTGTTACGTAGTACACTAACATAGAACTGTAGATATTATAATGCTTTACCCCTTGTACTTATATATGTATTGGTGTGTTTATTACTTACTTCATTTATTACATTTTAATTGTGAATCAGTATCAATGATTTAAATAAGATTCTATTAATTTGTTATTCAGTGTAGCCATTTTTTGTTTGATCTATGCTCAACGCAGTTAGAATAACACATGTTGTGTTGTGTTTATCTTTCAGTTTGGCCCGTTTGGTTTATTCGTTTGATTATAATAACTCCACACTGCACATGGCTGTACGTACTGTACATATCTGTCTATATGGTTCATGCAGAGTATCCATTTTTCTTATTATATATTCTGCTAATACACTGCGTATATCTACATCTATATTATTCTTTCTACTATTATAATGCCACTGCTACTACATGTTGTTCATACATTGTTCATATTACATAGCCATATTTTTCTGCTCTTATAACATATAATCTTATAATCTAATAACTGCAATATATTTCTTGTTCTGTCTATGCACCACCTGTCTATACTTGTATATCACATTGCACTTTTCTGCTTCTTTTGCACTTCTGGTTGGACGCACACTGCATTTTGTTGTGTTTGTACTCTGCACAATGACAAATTGAAATCTAATCTTGAATCTAATCAAATTTGGTTTTGCTTGGTCCGTTTGGCTTGGCTTGTTCTGTTTTGTTTTTTTAATTTTAATCTGGCTTTGTCAGTTTGGTTTGATGTTTTGTGTTGGTTTAGTAGTTTGATTTGGTTTGGTTGTTGGAAAATACAATTTTTTGTTTCTCACTGTGGACCGAGAGCTGGATAGCGGGCCTGACACAAGCAACTTATATGTCCATACACATGTGTGTAAGTAAGGGAAATGATTCTTTGTTAAATACGATTGTGGGTGACGGTGCAGCTGTGGCAGTGTGATAATGTGTGTACTGTGTATACACATTAGCAAATCACTCTCTCTCTCTCTCTCTCTCGCGTCTATGGCTACACACACAAACACACACATCAGTATACCAAAACAGTAGCAGGTTGACTATTGCCTAGCTGTCAGAGTTTATGACACCTGCTGTGTCACAACAGAATGTAATTATTCACTCAAGTAGTTTATACACACCACTAGATCTCTGACACACACACACGCACACACACACGCACACACACACACACACACACACACACACACACACACACACACACACCCACACACACACACACACCACGAAGCGTCCTGATATGAAACTGCCTGAGGTTCATACAGCAGAGTGACATCTTATTTGCATGCATTTAAACGTGTTTGTTTGCTTGACTCCATTCAGTGACTCTAACAAGCTGCTTTTCGGTACAAGACGACAGGCTGTGTTTGCTTCACGATGAGGACGAAAACGCTCAGAATCTCAAACTGATGGCAAAACACAGCGTTGGCACTTCTTCCAGAGAACAAAGAGATACACCACACTCACAAAAGATACATTAAAATACTTTTTTAAATGATAGTCAGCAGTCTGTCGCAGAGACATTGTTCCAGAGCCTGGCTTCCATCAGCATTTACACTACCTGTCTAACCTTCTTTATGAAGTTTGAAAGACGAACGATAGATAGATAGATAGATATATAGATAGTAGATAGATAGATAGATAGATAGATAGTTTCTTTGTCCAATATTTATGCTGTGATATGACAAACTTTGTCGATGTCTTTGTTTAACTTTATGTGTTGCATCCATGTTCTATGACCTGATTTACCTGCTCTTGTCAATGACTCACTCCATATGAAAGGTTGGATTAATCGAGGGTTCTTGATGAAAACCCGTCAGTCTCTAATCACTGTCTCAGGTGGTGATGTTCTTGTGTTTATGTTAAGCCAGACTTATTTGTGCAGCTCTTAATCCCAGTAACCATCTGAAAGGGCCCCACAGGGCCACATTAGACAAAAAATGCAGACACCTGCCAACAGTAAGTTGACACAGAGAGAATCCCCCCCCCCCCCCCCCTAAAAAAAACAAAGGAAAAAAAATCTAAGAAACTTTGAGATGGATTACATGAGACAAAAAAAAACCTTCCAGGGTTAAAAAGAGAGCAACGAGCAAATTACAAGGACTTGGATCATTGACACAATCAGGCATTGCAATAAAGTACAAATATAAAATTAAACGAGGCAAGAATATTCAAATTAATAGCAACATCAACATAATAGCCACATAAAGGGTCAGTGTAATGATTTTATGTCAATTGATCCAGATATTTATTTGCAATTTATCGCATCGATGTCCACTCATGATTACCAGCAAAGGAATGACACATTTTTAATCTATTTTAAATGCATTTTAAATGGGATACATTTTGAATGTTCAGGTGGTATGTGAGACCAAGGGTGTAACTTTGGTTTGAGAAGTTGGGGGGGGCGGGGCACGCAAAACAGGGGATCTGGGAGTCCTCCGCTCAAAATTTATTTTTATTTAAATACCGTTTCCAGCATTTCTACATAAGTTAAGGGACTATGGTGCTACAAAATCCAGAAAGTTGATCGTAATGATGAAGTCTATCAGAAAAAAAATCGTACTAAACTACGTTCACGAAAAATTTGTCTTACTATCTTAATTGTTAAAAATAGAGGCTGATCACAAAATAACATAAAATGAATTTTAAAGTGGGAGGGAACACAAAGTGGATTTTGATACATCAAATACATCCACAGTTTATGCAAATAACTTTAGTTTTGTCGAGAAAACCATCTGGAATGGCTTTAAAACTGAACTTGCCATTCAAAAGATCCTTGTATTCATCCATTTGCTCATGGAGGTCCGTTCTGTTTCGGGGGAGGGGTCTTGAGCTGCTTTTTAACCTTCTGAGGACAAAAGCAACACCAGCAAGTCTAAGCGATGTTTGACAACATCGTACTCAAAAAGGGCTAATACAATATTTCAATTAATTTATTAATATATTACGCTACTTGTGTGAACCCAAGACTTTTATAAACTCATTTCAAGCACAAAAAACAATTGAGTGAAGTTATGTTTTAAGAAATATTTCTGCATTAGGGCCAAATTATCTCTTTATACGTTCCTCTGTAACAATTTTGGACATCACTATACAAAAAGCTGAGTTTTTCTGAACGTTTTGATATGAAACACCAGGGGATCGGGTTATGTGCAAATACCCTTGAAAGGAGAATTCAAAAAGATACTTAAAAATGCCATTAGACCTCAGAATTTTGTTTAAAAAATGTACGTGTGTTACTCAGAACAGGAATTCTCTCTTTAGATCAAGTGTGTGAGGTATTACCTAGTGGCAGATAGAGGCAACAATGTGCAAAAAGAACTAGATTACGGTATTCCATGCATTAAAGCAGCACCGGTCTTAAATCACGCAGCTGACAGTTTTATTTTTCTGTGTTTTCAGGTGTTTACCACTTCAGTGTTCCTGAGTCGTCCGTGTCCGGCACTCCCGTTGGGAGAATCCTAGCTACTGACAGGGACATTGGGAGGAACGCCGAGATGTCTTTCTCCATAGTGAGTGGAGACGGCATGGACATGTTCAACATCTCCACTGACAAAGGCACCCAGGAGGGAGTCATCACTGTCAGCAAGGTGAGAGAATCACCCAACTCTGGGCTCAGAATACTAGAACACTTTTAATTAAGAGTTTGTCCAGCGCTGGTGTGAAAACCAGATTTACAAACAGGAATAATTAGGAGAAAACACAATATAACATCTCATAAAAAGGTTATTTATAAGGTGCATTATAAATAAGCAATTTACTATATTATATATAAGATAACATAATAAAAAGCAGCGTAGCTTCACAGAGTAAATTCCAGTTGTAGCAGATCAGTTGAGTGTTAAACTTAGACTGTTGAAGATATGTTAATATAGAAGTAAAGCAGATACGTCCGAAATGTTGTTAAATGAAAGGAGGAAATGATTTCTGTGGCCGGGTTGGTTCATCGGTAGAGCAGGCGCACATACACTTTCAGGTTTATTCCTCGAGACAGAGGTCCGGGGTTCGAATCTGACCTGTCCCCCTTTGTCACCTAGCTGTCCTATCAAATAAAGGCCGAAAAGCCCAAAAAATAATGTACAAAAAAAAAATCCAATTTATTTTCTACTGTCCCTTTTATTGTGAACGGTGTGATGCCTTATTTAGTCCGATTTAGTCAAAAACAGGCACTGATTTTGTAATTATCGATTCTGCTCATGGAATGAGATGGCTTTTCACATGGGAAACACATAAACGAGCCAGTTATCTCATGAAGCCTGGGAGACGAGGAAAAAAAGATCTTTACAGAGATGATCTGTACATATTTGTTTGTCTACATTGTTTTTGTTTTTTATGGTTTTCCCCACATATTTTGTATATGCAAGACCGGAAGATTTGCTACGAGAAGAGTTGATACTTGCAACGCTCCTGTCTGCAACGTCCTTAATCCTGTCAGTTTACACCGACGTTACGAGACAAGACATTTTATCATCTCCATAGCAACGACTTTTTGTGTCTCCGTCGTATCTTTTGACCTTTTGACATTTTTGTAGCTGAATATATAATTTGTTGCGTCTAAATATGTAGATGTGGATGACGTCAGTTATAGTGTGATGCTTGCTACTGTTGCATTTCTAGTGATGAATCGGCGAAGGCAGCATTTTATTTATGTGATAGCAACGCTCCCTCTCTCCAGCCTCACTGTCTCGCTCGACCACATACCGTGCTCGCAGTCGGTCGTTCACTTTCGGCTCAACCGCCATTTTGAGCAGCTGACAGTCTGTAACATAGCAATAAAATGGATTATGGATCATTTAATTTATATAGCTTGTAGCTGACTTTAGAAGCTGACTTTGCTACTGGCTGTCTAAAACCAGCCTCGGGTGACTTCACAAGCTGAGTCACAGCGACGCCATCAGCTTGGCTGAGTCCAGTTGAGACCGGTGCAACTTTTTCCTGCACCTTTGTGAAACGTTCAGCCCCGTCGTTCCTTGGTCTAAACAGCTTTAAATAGCAGCCCCTTGTAATCCCTAGGGGATGGCCCAAAAGGGTTTTTGGCAGCCCCCAAAAAAACAAAAACAACGTATCTAGTGAGTACACATAAAGACGAGAAAAGCGCAAAAGCCCAAATGCATTTTTTATAAATTCGGGAATCTGTTCTTTCCTAATCCCTTTTAAAATGAGCCGGCTTTTAATTATTTTGATATTTTTTCTCACGGTTTTGGGTTAAAATCCAATAATTTCTAAGCGTGTTCGCAGATCTCCATTTTTTGATTTATGAGACCCTTCCCACTATCCTTTTTTTAAGTATTTTTACATTGCAAAGCCCGGCATGTTTGAAGATAAAAAAACCCAAAAATTAAACGTATTCTCTTTCCCTTTAAAAAAGCCTCATCCGGCCTCTCCCAAGGCCCCAAACACACAGGATTGTGCTTTTTTTTTCATCCCAGGGGGGGGGCCCCTTTCACAGGTGTTTTACTGTTTCTATAATTGATATTTAGAAATTCTTTTGTTCCTCTTGCTGACACAACCTCAGGAAAGAATTGACTTTACAAAAAAATAAAGAATTTTTTCAGCAGGATACGAGATGAGGAAAATCCGGATTCCTTCAGGGGAAAAGCAATCTGTGAGATGTTTAAGTAAAACTAAACCCCTGCAAATTGTCACAGCTGCTGTCAAGACACACATTTCATCAACATTATTTCCACCTTTGAAAAACTATTCTTACTCGTCATCACATTGAACGTGGCAGCTGCCTAAATCACATTTTTATTAACGTTAGATTTCTCTGTGTATCAGCCTGTGCTGTTCGCTTCTTTCTTTTATCATTCAGACAGTCCTGATACAATAAGAGCTACGTTCTTACATTCCTTAAATCCCGTCTTTGATGCTCAACTTCTCAGCTATCAAATTAAAAGATATATTAAAGTAATTCACTTGCTGGATTACAAGTAAATGTGATGTTCTGCCTGTAAAGCCTACTGTTACTATGACTATGGAAAGTAGAAAGACTTTCTGTGTTTGGGCTGGTCAGTTATAGCAATTCAGTCTGGACTTCAGGCTAGTCTATTTCCTTATGCAACATGTTTTACCATAAGATTACAAAAACATGTTTATCAATAATTGTACTGTGTATCCCATAGACCAGGTCCAAAACAACCACCCTTCAAAAGCAAAAGGTATCAGAAATTGCATTTGCCGTCTAAATCTTAAAATCTGTGCCCAATATTTAAAGCTTCACTATTCAATGACTTTATATTAAAGATGCTTTAGGTAGCAATGCGAAGATCCAGGATTTAGCCGAACAATTTGAACATCAACAACTTCTCAGTCCCTCCCCCCTGTCTGGTAAAGGCCAAAATGGTCTCCTAAGCCCCTCCCCCCACAAAAGAGAATGAATTCATGGGCATGAGCTGTGACTGACACGCAGTTAGACACCCCATCTGGCCCTGATTGGTGCATCTGAACAGGGGAGCGGTGGATTTTTGCAAAATTGTACTGCAGGCTGTAGGTGGATTTTTTTTCTTCTGGAACATAAGGTCAGTTTCAGCAAACATGGTAGAATGGTAGTTTTTTAGCCTTTAACAACTGACTACATGTAATGTGAAAGGTGTCTCTCATACATAGAACCAGGCTGCATTGTAATCCTTTAGGCCTTTAGGGCATTTGCACACAGACAATTTTGTCCACTTAAAGGGCTGTTTTTGCCACGGACATGCTCAGATTATTATTCTAAGTGTCTGACAACATTATGGAAAAGTTCCCTACAGAGATAGAGCTTTTTGTTAAAGTAAGATCCTTTTTATAAGAGTGAAAACCTCTTTGTTTAAGCAGAAACAGCCCCTGAAATCATCATCACCAAACTCACCAGACTCAATTTAAATAAGCAATACTTTTAGCGTGTCTAGAAAATACATATTTTCACATGTATAGAGTGGTGATTGTTGGAACAGTGGAAAGATGACGCAAGACAGCTTTTCAAAGTTTTATTTTGTTTCTGTTGAATCAAGTGTGTTTTACCATGATAAAACTACTGTTTATTTAAATGGAGTCTGGTGAGATTGGTGCTTTTGGGGCTGTTTCACGTTAAACAAAAGATCTTACTCTTTAACATAAAGGTCTACCTCTGTAGATCTTTTAAATAATGTTTTCAGACACTTAGAATAATAATCTAAGCATGTCAGTGGCAAAACAAGCACTTCTAGCGGATGTAAATTGAAGGTGCACAATTGCCCATTAATGTTAACATTGGAACATTTTTGCGACTTGCTTAATATTGGACCAGTATCAAAGATTGTTGTTCCCATTAGTCAGTTAGACACAAAAACACAGGAAAACGGGGTGCAGGTTGAAAAAAACTTGAGTCACCCTATAAATCCCTACTGTGTTTTCTCTTTTTGTCTCTTTGCAGCCTTTGGATTTTGAGAAGAAGCCATCGTACACAGTAGAGATCCAGGTCCAGAACACCCAGGTGGACCCTCGCTTTATGTCCGCAGGCTCTAAAGACATGGCAACGGTTCGAATCGGCGTGGACGATGTGGATGAGCCGCCGCTGTTCGACAAAGCCAGCTATCTGATGGAGGTGAAGGAAGACGCTGCAGTGGGCGTCGCTGTGGGCTCAGTCAGCGCCATGGACCCCGACGCAGCTCGCAGCATGGTCAAGTAAGTCCAATATTTATTTTTAAATTATCCTGAAAATAGGGCGGGAATTAACAAGAAAATGAATAAATGACAGAAAACAACAACACTAAACGACCTATAGACTTCTCAGAGACACTTTGGGATTTCAAGTTTAGGGATTTCTTTAGTTCATTTTCTACTCTCTCTCTCTCTCTCTCTCTCTCTCTCGATATCCAATATCAGATTTACATGGTCAGTATCATACTATGAGATATTTGCTGATTTCCCCATGCCCAAGTGAGCAAAGTGTTTAGCAAATTGTGTGAAATCCAGCTTTAGTTTCCATTTACAGACTACAGCTTCTGTCATCTTACTTTTTCTGGTGGATTGACACAGTGGCAACTAATTTAAACAAGGAAAGGTGAAGAAATGCTGTGCCAGTGTCCTACTAATATTACAATTTAGATCAATGTGGAAAAAATTGGGTGAATCCGTGGCGTGACGCTCAGTGCGGATGGAGCCGCTTTTTCTTGCAGCCCTGCTTTGCAATTGTAATGAGTCATGCATTTGCTTGGATTTAAAATCCAACTTAAAATAAATCTTTTCATTTTCTCTGCTTGTATTTTTTAGTCTATAGCCAATCAAATCTTTATTTAAAACTATATTTTCATAAAGCAGAAACGTCACTGTTCTACACACTGACTAACGGTAGCCTGAAACACAAGAGCTTTGTGATT
The DNA here is from genome assembly GCF_008692095.1 of Etheostoma spectabile. Lineage (NCBI taxonomy): Eukaryota > Metazoa > Chordata > Actinopteri > Perciformes > Percidae > Etheostoma > Etheostoma spectabile. The sequence goes on from NC_045744.1 coordinate 22,758,815, forward strand.
GATTTCTCCTTCATATCTACAGATAAGGGCAGGTCTTGTCCCGCTGCTAACACATTGGGATTTGTCCAGGGATTGTAAACTACAAATGCAGCAGCACTTGTGTGTCTGCTTTGTCTTGACAGAGAAGGAGGCATTTCTGATTTTTCTGAAGTCTCAGCAAAACCATATCGAAGTTGAATGAAGTCTGACTTCAAATGGACCTGGATTCACTAAAGGCTTCTGAAGAGTTCTGATGAGAGTCTGAAAGTACAGGAAACATAGGAGAAATATGAAGTAGCATTTAAGATAGGTGGTATAGTGATCAGTGATACGACCATAGACCTGCGGACTACACAGCTGTGTGTGAAAACTGCTGACTACATACACATCCGAAAGCTGCGCATCCAGGCTATATTTAAACCCCTCGGCCTCGCTGCAGTGCTGTCCATTGTTGACGCCTGGCATTAGGATAGTTTGAGCTCTGTTACTCTCCTGTTAGTGATTAATCATTACTCAAATGGCATCAATGCATCCTGGAAATCTTTTGATGTTTTTTTTTTCTTTATTGCTTTTATTAGAGCAGCTGAATAATAACAATGAAAGTAAAGGGCAGAGACAGAGAGAGAGGCATAGGCTGTAGAAAAAAAAAACTGTCTTCACTTCATCGAAGTTAATTGGAACATTTGGTCGCCCAAAAATGTCTTGTTCAGCATTCTGCCAAACAAGCTAGCTACCTACTGCTAGCTGATAACTCAAGGAAAAGTTAGCAGATTTTCTGTACAGCCATACATGCAGATGACTTGCGCCTCAGCTGGATGACTCGCTTCCGAAGGGTTGAAAGTCAACAGCTTTCCCCCCTTAGGGCTTAGCTTACCGCAGCGCCATTGCAACCATAAATAACACTTGCTTGGCTGCATCCGCCTCCCCAGCTCCACCATCTCGTTAAAAATCATCACATCCGGTTGCAAAAAACCAAGATGGCAACGCCCTCAGCACCGTATAACTTCAAGCTTCACAGCGGCCGTACACACACCAATAGGTGACGTCACGAATGCTCCATCGACAAATTTTACAGTCTATATGACACCACGCAGCAAAGGGCTGCAGGTCGGATTCAAACTCGAGCTGCTGCCAAGAACTGGCACACTGGTGTATGGAAATCAGAATCAGAAATACTTTATTGATCCCCGAAGGGAAATTCTGTGTTACAGTTGCACATATTGCAAAAAAGACAAAAGGAATACAAATGAAGATAGTGGTAAATAGAGAAGTATATGAATATCAGAGTTAAAATATAAAAATAAAAGAAATATAAGGAGTGTGGCTATGTACGATTTTTACATAGTTAAATGAATTGTTACGGTGAACACTAATTAACAAATAAATAATAGCAGCAAAGTATTGCACATTATAATTTAGGTAGGTGTTTTTGCACAAAACAGATAATAATGTCCAGTTTAAAACTATCTAAGTGTCTGTGTGTCAGACACTTAGAGGGAGGAGTTAGAAAGTTTGATGGCCACAGGCAGGAATGACTGTGGCCATCTATCCAGTCTAAGCAGAGAAGTGTAGGACAAGTGGAAAACAAACAATCATGATTAAAGAAATGCCATTAAACCAGAGCACTAACCAACCCTGGTCCTTGTCTTCTCTAGGTTTTTACAAGTGTTTGGTTTTACTCCTGCATTTGAAACCTACAGACGCTTATGCTAGACCCCCAGACTGGAGATGAGGGTTGGTGGCCTACCTGGCCGTCCTTCAAGCCTTTTCCTTTCCACCCGTCAGTTGGTGCAGTATCCAACGGTGCTGCCATTCGCTTGACAGTTTGATATTTGATAAACATATAAAAATGCGGACATAACCACATAAACTTGATGAAAGGGGAAACGTCAGTTAAACTCTGGGAAACGCTGTCACACTCTCAATCTGGCTATCTTCAACCCCGCGGGCCCAGATAGACCACCCCCCACCCCACGCAGGCGTCCAATGATAGCTAACAGACTGTATTACAACATGACATTATGTATAGATGGATGGATGACAGCAGTATGAGTGTAGAGCTGAGCTGTGGCAGGCATAACAGACACATTTGGAGACTAGAACTGTGACCTTTCTTAATGTTTAAGGCCGGCGAGCTGATGAGGAACGTTTCCAATTAAAACGGGCACGGATCCATGGAGGGCTCTTAAAATGATGTGTCACCAGGACACACACACACAAACACACACACATTTCCAATTATTCCTGTGTTTGTGCCTTTGTGTGTGAGACTGTATGATCTATTCACAGTGAAGTATTATTTTACCGTTGAGTGCTTTCTAATTACGATCGAGCCTGGACGAGCGGAAGTTTATTGTACAGTCATACATGTCTTTATGGAAAACCATGATTAAGATTGAATGGCACACAATTAAGAGCTGATAGCAGTTTGATGTTGTATTTTTGTAGTGAAACCAGCTTTGATCAGCCACTGAACATTGCAGACACTGCACTGTGCACTTCCTGTTTCACAGAGCAGTTTGCCTCCACTTTGACAGACAGGCGGAGAAGACAGGAGCAAAGGCATCTCAGTTCTATTATCTATGGAGTGCTGTGAAGCTGTGAATAGCTGCATTCAGCAACTAGTTCAGAAATAGAGATTTCTCTGTGAGCAGTCCACAGACAGTGGGAAACAGATTTTCAAGTAGTTGTGATGTTCTGAACAGGCTACAGTTAGACTGAATATGAGAGGGCAGAATGCAGCAAAACAATTATGGGATTCCAGTTGTAAGAATATCAAGGAATGGCCGTTGTTTTTTATCCCACTAACATCTTTTTTTTGCTTAAGAATTTACTTCAGAGTAGGGCTGCACGATATGAGAAAACTAGGTATGCATTGCCAGAACTGTGCTCTGGTTTATTGGCATTTCTTTAAACCAATCACAATCGTCTTGGGAACGGACAAAACACGGTGCCTCTGCAAAATAGCCTCTGGAAGGAACTTGTTTTGGTGGATAATGTGTACGTTCAAGGGTTGTTTTAGTACACATTGGAAACATTTCTATAACTAGTTTCTTTTGGATGATTAGATACATTATGCTTTTGTTTTTTCCGGCCAGAGTGCCGGTGGTTCATTTATCCCACAAAAAATCCTGTGGGAAGCAATAAAAGAGCTTCACACAGCAGTTCAGGCCCACAGTAATGCAAAGTTTATGAGCTGACTGTGTACCTTCCACAGCTTTGAAGACATAAAGCTATAGTGCGTAGTTTCTGTTGTTTCTGTTCTGTCCCATGAGGAATTGTAAGTAATGACAGCAAAACTGTCGGCACGGCGACATGATATAAGCCTTACGTGATCGCGCACGCACCACCGCCCCTCCCTTATGCAGTTGGTTGAAGCCACGGAGGACACCGAGGCTTAAAAAACATAATGGACACATCAGAAGAGATTATCTTCACTCGGGTTTCTGCGTGCGTCACCGGACGACACAATCTTCTGAACATAGCCATTCTGAGAAATTCAAAGAGCTGTGTGGAGCTGCAGTCTTAATTAGCTTTGCAGCAACTCATTTGGCAATGGCTTGAATGTAACGGACGTTCATTAATATCAACGCACTAAAGCTTTAAACATATGCACAAATAACTCCACAATAGGGATGGGTGTCATTCAAAAAATGTCGATACCGGTAAGAATACCGTGACTTCCTCCTAAATGATGCTTTTCTCGATAACAATTTTTTGAAACAAAAAGAAATTACATTACAAACATTACACAACGTTACGTTAGACAGCCAATCACAAACATTGTAAGATCTTGGCAGAAGCAGCTGCATGCTTATTGGCTCACTGACGACGATGAGATATAGTGCTTAGGTTTTGGTATTGAGTATTGAATGTCAATACTCAACCCTTTAGAGTCAATTCTTTCCGTGCGTAAAAATTCGGTATCAAATTCGATACCAAGCCCTACTGCACAATCACTTTGGACGGGTCTCTGTCACCATGAGCTCTCCTTCATCACAGCTTAACAGAAATGAATATTCTCCCTGTTTTGTTTTCCCTGGTGGGGCTGCACAGATCCAACCAGGTAACAGTCGTACATCCAACCCACTGGCTGATCTTATCACTTTCTCTCTGTCTCCCTGGTTGCAGGTACTCTATCGACCGCCGCACTGACATGGACCGCCTGTTCAACGTCCATCCAGGGAATGGATCCGTGTTCCTTCTCAGAAGCCTGGACAGAGAGGAGATCGCCTGGCATAATATTTCAGTCATAGCCACCGAGTTCAGTAAGTCCAGCAGGGGAGTAGAAATGTACGGAGCCAGACAGAATGTCTGCTACCACAACGTATCAGCCACAGTCACGTGTACAGATAGTTTTGGTCTAGGATCTGAGGCTACATCTACACTACTGAGTTTGGTTTCAAAAATAAATATCTTTAGCTATGTTTATGCATAGGCACAATTTAACTGGGCTTTTTCCTAAGTTTTTGAACGTTTTTGTTGATTTTTCAACGTTTCCGTAGCTTTTTTTCTAATTTTTGTCACCGTTTTTGAATTTCTTTTTGGCGATTTTTATGTTTTTGTTTTTCCTTGTTTTGGTTTTAAAAAACTCTGGGGTTGCTTTGTAGTCTGGACGGGCACAGATAGATTCCTTTGGAAATGACGACCCACGTCTGTCAGTCTTATCGGTTCTTTTCAGAAGTTGACTGAATGAGCAGCTTTGTATGAGATAGTTTTAAATAGCAGCAGTATTTTCTGTATTTTTACTATAAAAAATAATATAAAGTCTATGGAATGAGCTACCACTTCTTTTTCTTTTATTTTAGGGATTTATTTCTTAGAGTGTGACATATCTGCCTCTATGATTTCTGCTGAAATGTCATTCACGTTTAGGTCTGTCCACAGACCTTAACATGAGTAACAGAGTAAATAGAGTAAGTAGTATCCTGCTGCGTGTGTCAACAAGGTGATCAGCTAGTCTGAATAGCAGGAACAGTGTTTGGGGAATGACATTTTCCTGTCGACTGTCCTTTTATTAACGTGCATAAGGTGCAGAAACATCTCCATTCACTGAGGTGAAAGCCCATATTTCATAAATGGATGTCTCAAAACCTAACAACAAAAGAAATAAACTACATATTTGTCCAACACCTCAAGCATTCTTTTTTTTAGCATTCACAACAGCAGGTGTTACTTATCTCTGTTGAGGTTACAACATCAGAAACATGCTTGTGTTCCAGTAATGAGAGTCAAATTGCCCAGAGAGTTCATCCATTTTTATATCATAGTGTATGCACATTTGACAGCGGGAAAAGAAGTAATGGGAGCTTACTTCCTCGTCTCTGCAACCTGTTTCTAATTCCTCCTCTTGATCCCCTTTTCTTCCAAATGCATTTCCTTAACAGACACTCTGGGATTAGTTCCAGGTTTGGCCATGCTGGTATTTTAAAGACACAGCTTGTGAACAAAAGGGAAGCATGGAAAATGCAGCTTATGAAAAACGATGACTAACTAACTTTCTCCCTCATCAGCTGTGACAAGGCAAGACAATATGCTGCTCAGTGGTAGCTATCAGAACTAGTAATGGTTGAGGTTGTAGCTGACAGCTCACAGTGGGAATGTGTAGCAGGGTGTGTGAAAGTGGAGCCAGGTGTTCAGTTTTCCCCTCTTGTTTTCCTTCCAGATAACCCCCGTCAGAGCAGCCACGTCCCCGTCTACATCCGCCTGCTGGACATCAACGACAACGCTCCCACCTTCGCCACCACGTATGAAACCTATGTCTGTGAGAGGACGAAGGCCGGCCAGGTACTACAGCTTTATCACTTCCTGCTATTGGAAAGTAGAAATAATGTACTGTACAATCAGGATCAGAAATCAGAAAAGGTGTTTATTGCCACAGTACATGCAACTTACGTGGAATATGCCTTGGTAATAGATGCATAAAGTATATACACAAACAAACATTAACAAGAAATTAACAAAAAATACAGAAACAGAAACTAGCAGATACAAGTATATACAAAAAGCTGTTTGGTATACGAGAAAGGAGGCTGAATAATACGTAATAAATACCAATCGATTAGGGTTCAATAATATTTTTTTTACCATATCCAGGAATAAATACATGCACTTGAGCACATCTTATTTTAATGAGGTAAAAAGCAGAACTATGAAGTTGATAATCTTCAACAAATGATATGAAATGCATCAAGGTTTAACTGGAAGATTCTGACTTATGAGAACAGCGTGAAGCAATCAGCAAGCTCATTTACCAGAGAACATTCATTACATTGTTGGTTTTGCATACAAGAGTGTTAGAGAGTGGTGTTTCTTTGTCTAGCAAACAGTCCATACCCTTTTCAGACACTGGCTTGCCGAGAGCACTTTAATCGAA